>NW_024082661.1:0-86057 GCF_003009895.1 Hyaena hyaena
AAATAGACATAAAAGTACTGTTTCTCCCCACATCCTCTTCAGAGGTGCCTGGGGCGGGGGTGCGCTCCAAGGGGTAGCGATGGCCTCGCAGAGGCCATCCTCCGTCCTCGCGGGGGGGGGGGGCCCCGCAGGGCACCGCCAGACACAGGGGGTCCGAGGGGGTGGGTCTTGCTTAGTCACCAGCTGCTCAGCGCGCAGCGGTGCCCTCGCCTGCCTGCCACCCACCCCCGGCCAGGCGATCGCCCTGCCGCATTCCTGGCGCTGCCTGCTGCCGACCCGGTGACTCACGGCCCAGGCAGCCTGGGAACGCCCGGCCTCGTCCTGGGCCCGCAGCCACTGGTTTTCCTATTTGGAAACTCCTTAGCCGCGTCTGCGCCAACCACCCGGTCTCCTCCCTGGTCGTCTGTAGGCGACTGGGAAGGAGGGCAGGGAAGCCTGGAGACAAGCGCCTTTTCTGCACAGGGGACCCACTACCGGGCTTAGAGAGGATGGGTGTGTGCTTCCTTGTCCCCAATTCAAGAATCTCCAAATGCCGGGCAGCCACATTTACAGGAGGGCAAAGCCTTGCTTCAATGGAAGAGCCTGACTTGCAGTCTTTATCCTGCTGAAATGTCGATGCTTACATGTTTTGCTGCAGAAATGTACCTATCTGAGTATGAGATGCTGCCCTAGGTCCCAGGGAGGTGCTATATCATATACAATTGATGCATATTTTAGAATCTCCTTTTGAAAATCTGAAAAATTCTGAATTCCAAAAACCCATCTGGCTGCCAGGAGTTTCGGTAAGAGATTGGATCTGTGTTGTGCCTTTTCCCCCAGCAGAGTCAAGGCTCAGAGAGGTGGGCCACAGCTGGGAATGGGCTCGTGGGTCCATGTCTGAGCTGCTCTCTCTTTCCCTGACTTGCCTCCCACATGCCTCTGCCTCCTCTGTGTCCCACCTCTGCCCCGTCCCTCTTCTGGGAAGCTTTTCTTGTCCACCCCAGCCAAAGCCGACCTTTCCGGGTCGGGTCCCAGAGCCCAGCCCAGTGCCTACTTCTTATGGGCATTTTACTGGGAGACAGAAGAACAGGGTGATTAGCAGGTTGACCAGAGTCTCCAACTACTCAGGATCTAGCCTTGATTTGGCCAACGCTGCAGTGGTGTGACCTCAGGCAGGTTACTTAGCCCTCTTGTGCCTCAGTTTCCCTCATCCGTAAAGGGGCATAATAATAATACCCCTCGCATAGGGTTGGTGTGGGGATTCAAGGATGTGGCCTGACACAGATAAAATGCAAGACACCCATATTGCGTGGAACATACCTATACTAAAAAAAATGATTCGGTGCCTGCCTGAAATTCAAATTTAACTGGGTCTCTTATATTTTTATTTGCTAAATCTGGCGGCTCTAGCCAGGCACAATGCTCGTTCCCAGTGTACATTAGCTGGTATATTAATAATAAATGTTGAGTGCCACGGAAAGCTTTTTATCACAGTATTTGTATGTGTCTAATCCTTCCCCAGTAGTTTAAAAGCCCTTTAAAAGTGTCCATTCATTCATTCATTCATTCATTCACTTAACAATTATTTATTGGACATCTTCTGTATGCAGGTCATGGTTCCAAGCCTTGAGGGGAAAGCAGTGAACCGGAACTAGTTCCTACCCTCATGGAGTTTCCAGTCTGGCAAAAAGAAAACAAATATTAAGCATGAATGACCCCAGATGCTTAATAAGCCTTGTGACGAGCCCCAAGCAGATGTCCTAGCCACAAGGACAGGCTGGGTGGGCACCTGAGCCTCAGACTTTTCCACCTCCTCCCTCTCACTCTCGCCCTCAGTGTCCCGTCTGGTGGGCACCTGGATGGAGTGTGAGGGACAAGGGCTTAGAGAGATGCTTCTGATCCCTGGGAAGGAGGGTCATTTTACACGGTGGTTACCACAGTGGGGCTGACACCCCCAGGCCATCTGCACTCTCCCCATAGCCTCCCTGGGAGTGGGGTGAGGTGGGAGGGGTCAGGTCCGCTGGGGAGAGATTCCCCCCTGAGACCAAGGTGGTTCTGGTCTGAGACTTCATCTTTAGGAACTTGTGTGTTTGTCCAGCCCGCAGGGGTGGGGGCCAAGAGAAGGGGTTTGAGGTTAACGATTTCTCTCGAGAGGGCAGTCAGCTGGTGATGTCAGTAGAGAGAGCCTTTAAAGATCAACCAACTTGACATTTGATGGATGAGGAAACGGAGCACTCGAGAGGGAAGTGACTTCTGAAGGTCACACAGATCTTTCCCGGTGGAGCTGCCACCAAAACCCAGCCTGACTCCCAGGCCAGAGTCCCTGCCCTGCCCCCTCCCGGCCGCAACCCCCAGTGGCGTTAAAGGAGAAGGTCCTGTGAGGTCACCACCTTCTCCCCACTGGGAATCCCCAAGGAAGGGTCACCTGGGAGCCGGAGGCCCTCCCTCTTCCACATCCCCCAGGCAAGTTTCTGGGCGGTTCAGGCCCCTGGCCTCTGTCTGCAACTCTGAGCAGGGGAGCCACTGAAAGCCGACCTCAAACAACAAATGAGAAATTTGAAAAAGTTTCACTTCCCAGATTTCACTGTGGTGGCTGCGCTCTGGGCAGTGGGATCTGACATCCCTAATGCTCCCTCAGCGGCTCCATTTGAAAACCCTGAGGCGCTTGACTTGTGACCTCCCCGCGGACGGCTCCTCCTCCCTCGTTCCCAGTGCCATGTACTGACTCAGCACCCCGCACACACCCAGAAGGGGTTCCCTGAACAGGTACACCCCCACCTCTCAGACCCACCCAGCCAGCCCCGCGGTCCCCGATCCCCTGTGTGTCCAGGCTGGGATGTCTGTGAGGGATAGGACAGAGCTTTCACCTTGTTAGTGTCCCCTCTGTCCCCCCTCCATACCCAGATCCACAGCCTAGGTGAAGAGCCTGTCCCTCTCTTTCCTGGCAGCCTGGCATCACGTGAAGTCCTATGGCCTCATGCATAGACTCTGCCATCAGACATCCCAAGTTCACCTGGCGCCTCCACTCCTGGCTGCATGTGGCAGTTTGAAAACGTATCCACAAATTCTTTGGCCCTGTGCCCATCGAGAAATGGGGTCTATGTCTTCTCTCCTTGGAGCTGTGCCAACCTTATGAAGGCCGGTGACAGTAGGGTATGACAGAAGTATGTGATAGGACTTCCAAGGCTAGGTCTTAAGGACACTTTGGCTTCCCTCAAGTTCACCGGGGACATTCACCTTTGGAGCTCTGAGCTGCCATGTGAACAGTACAAACTCCACCATATTGTGAGGAAGACCATGTGCAGGTGTCTGGCCAATAGTCCCACCCAAGGTCTGTGCTGCCAGCCAGTATCAACTGCAGACAGTGAGGGGCGCTGCACTTGGAAATGGATGGGCTAGAGGGACCTGCCAGGGTGCTGGGAGCTTCTCCGTCAGGGCCCATTAAGGAGTGGAAGCTTGGCTGGCCCCGTCTGGCTGGCAAGCCCAGAAACTCCATGTCATCAGGGCCTTCAGAGATCGATGCGCTCAGAGGGTCAGAGCCCCCCACATCTGAGCTCACAGTAGTGACAGAGGTTGGCTCTGGGGGCTGCTCCTGGCTCTGGAGCCAGCACCCCACCCTTCCTATGGGCTCTGGCCCGGGCAAGGTGCTCTCATGGTCATTGGGTTAGAAGGGACCAATGATCTGGCCTGTTAAAACACACTCACTCTCTAATCTAGGTTTCCTTTATTTCTTTATTACTTAACTCTCTACCAGTAGTGTATGAACTCTGCAAAGACAAGAACTCATCAGAGTTTATCAGTGCTGTAATCTGCTAGATCTCTAGTACTTACAACAGTGTCTGGCACATAGTAGGTGCTCAGTGAACGTTCACTGGGTAAGTAAGTGGATGGATGGATGGATGGATGGTGTGTCTGTTATTATGAGGCCAGACCAGCTGCAGACTAGGCACTGCTTGCTCTTCTGAGAAATGGGTGCCATGATGGGGCCTATCCATGAGGAGTGTTGGTGGGAACTTGTGAAGATGGACCAGTGCTCATGCCTAGTGCATTGCTGAAGTTCAAGTGGGGATTATGGGGCTTGTTAGCATTATTGGTTGTCACAGGTTAAGTCCCCTTCTGACCAGAAAGACCAATCCAGGGTTCCTAATGGCCCTTGGCTCCATGGAGATCCCCAACCCATGAGCATACTGGGGCTTCTGACCCTCCAAGCAGATGAGGTACCTCTGTGGGGTTCCCATAGCCCCCCACACCATGGGTCCCCCAACCCCAGCTCTGGCACACAGATCACTTTTTGGTCTGTGAAACCCCAGGGATTAGGTATTGGGCCTCACCCCCTGTAACCCAGGGGCTGGCCCCACTCCTGCCTAGTGAGTGCTCCTCCCAGTGAGGAGAATGAGTTGGCCAGAGCTACCTCTGAGATTGCCTGATACCTTCCCGGCCATCAGATTTTGTCCCAAAACCTCAGAGCCTCCGTCCATGACATTGTAAGGATTATAACCAAGAAGGTGGGTCACAGGGCCAGTTTCTTCTCAGTGTCCTCCCCAAGCAGGAGTGCTATGGGGGCCCGTGGAGAGGAAGCCGGTAGTCGTGTGACCCGGGTTGCACCTGCACACACGGATAAGGTAGCATGGCCCTCTGGGAGGCACCTGCTTTCTCCCCAGCAAACAGAGCAGGGAGGCCGCGGAGGGGCTCGGTGGCTAATCTGGGGTGCCCCAGGCTCCCCACCAACCCTCCTCGTGGTTGAAGAGCGTTTCTGTGCCGTTAGGCAGGGCCTCTCTGGTGCCCACAGAGATTATCTGCAAAGCAGCAGGGGTGAGGAGACAAGGGGCCTGCCCTCCTTGGGGCCTTCAGATGCCTGCACCGGTCTGCGCAGCCCCTGGCTTGGCTGGGAGGGGACCCCATCTCCCCAGAGGGGCTGAAGGAGAGACAGGGCTCGGAGTCATTATTCTGCAGTTCCAGAAAAGCTAGTGCTAACCCCCGCTAACAGCTCGTTAGCTTCTGACCCTCCCTGGGACCGTTCCTCCTTCCGCAGGGCCCTCCGCTGCCACAACCCACGGACCCCACATCCTTTTCTTCCCCTCGCCTCGCTGCCCAGCTCGCTCATTCTACCTCTGCTAGCTGGGCAGTCTGCCACGTGTTGGCGTGGCCCACCTCCCCGTCCAGGCCTCTCTGTCAACCCCTTGGCAGCCGTTTCTGGGGACCCTGGGGTTCTAGGGTGTCCCCTCACCTCCTGGCCCTGGTGGACACTTCCCAGCAGCCTTCAAGAGGAGGCACCTGGGGGCTGGGAGGCAGGGATGGGCATCCTGTTTGTCCCTGTGCCTCTTACGAACCATTCCTTCTCCTCCTTCCTCCTTCAACCCCTGGGCTCATTTGAATGCACACGACCCAGTGAGATCTCCCATGCCCCGGCCCGCCAGTGCCAGCGTCCACCACCTCCCGGCCACTCCCCTGCCAGTGCTCACAGCCTGCCGTCCACCCCAGCCTTATCCTCAACGACTCCGGCACTCACATGACTCCCAGCGTGCACCCTGACCTCCTTGCCTCCAGACATCACTTCCTCTACTCTGCCCAGCTGCCCACTCCCAAGGTCATTCCCTAGACCTTGCCTCATTGCTAACAGGACCGTTCGTGGATTTCCACCCTGGCCACACCTCTTATCCTTCTAGGCCCCTTCTATACCCCTCCCCCCCGCCCCAGGGGCCCTCCCACTTGCTCACTGGCTCTCACCCTTCTCCTTGCCACCTTGGAGTCTACAGTCTACCATTTTGGTTATTCCTCTGCAACAGACCTGACTCTTGTCCCTTGCTCCCCTGGTCCTTTTCGCCCAGCAAAGCCTCTTGGTGGCTGAGGCCAGCTGTCCGATTTCTCCCCACCTGCACCAGAGAAGCAGGAAGTTGCCAGGCTGCCCGGGTGCACTTTAACCTCGGCCCTGCCTGGAACCGCTCCCTCTTCCTGGTGAGGATGTGGATGGAACGGGCTGGGTGCTGGTGGAGGGAGACAAAGGATACAGGGAGGACTTGGAAATTTCTGGCTGGAGCAGTAGGGTGTGTGGTGGTGCCCGTTTTCTGAGCTCAGGAAGGTGGGGAGAAACAGGTTTGGAAGAGAAACCAAGGCTCCTCGCACTTGGTTCTGACAGTTTTGCCTCCCATGTAGATCTTAAGCCAATGAAAGTCTTTGACCTTGGCTGCCTCCAGCTTGGGCCTGTGGTCTTGTTGAAATAATCAGTCAGAATGCATCAGCTCACCTCCTCCTTAAACTCTTTTATTTTTATTTATTTATTTATTTGGGGGTGGGTAGCAAAGAGAGAGAGAGAGAGAGAGAATCCCAGGAGGAGCAGAGAGAAAGGGAGAGAGAGAGAGAGAGAGAAAGAAGCAGGGCTCACTCAAAGCAGGGCTCAGGCTCACCTGATGTGGGAATTGGGCTCACGAACTGTGAGATCATGACCTGAGCCAAAGTCAGATGCTTCACAACTGAGTCACCAAGGCACCCCTCTTTGAACCTTTTTAATGCATTCACATCTCTCTGTAGAGTGAATCCAGATATCTACAAGCCCTTTTCATGATCTGGCTGCTGGCTTCCTCTTCTACCTCATCCCTTCCACGCCCCCATCTTACCCCCGTCGAACATTCCAGTTCTTCAGCCACACTGAGCACCTTCCTCTGCTTCTCCGATGCCCCAGGCGCTGTCCCCGCTGCCAGCATCTTGGACATGTGCTGTGCACTCTGTCTGCCATGCTCTCTCCATGGCTGGTGACCTCTCAGATGCCACCTTCCTGGTGGGCCCTTGGTTTTTTTTTTTGTTTTTTGTTTTTTTATTTATTTCTAGGGGAGAGAGAGAGAGACAGCGTGAGCAGGGGAGGGTCAGAGAGAGAGGGAGTCACAGACTGAAACAGGCTCCAGGCTCTGAGCTGGCAGTCAGCACAGAGCCCGACGTGGGGCTCAAACCCACGAACCGCGAGATCATGACCTAAGCGAAAGTCGGACGCTTAACCGACTAAGCCACCCAGGTGCCCCTGGTGGGCCCTTTGTTGACCACACATCTGGCGCAGCCCCACCAGTCACTCCCCGTCACTCCCTGTTGCACCACCATGTGTGTCATCTCTTTCAGAATTTGTCCTAATCTAAGGCCACCTCGTGAGTGTGTTGGAGTTCATTCTTCCACACCCGCTGCTGGAAGGCGCCTCGTCGGTCCTGCTTGCCTCATGTTCCTGGCACGTGGCACACGCGAGGCGTTCAATATGTCCGTGTTAAATGTATAAATGAAGGAAGGAAGGAAGCATTGGGGGGATGGACGCATCCGAGCGAGGATGCAGGGGTTACTTTCTCTAGGGTTGCTGTGAGGAAGAGCCGTGATACCGTGTGTGAAATCACCCTTGGAAAGTGGTCTGCACCGCACCTGGTAGGTGTCTTGCTCCAGCCAGCATCACACCTGGCACGTAGTAGGTGCTCACTCAGAAAGTGCTGATGAATGAACTCACATGCCAGAGGCAGGATTTAGAGGGCAGGAAGGAAGTATAGACAAAGTGCCCGGGACGGGGCTCATTCCAGGAGCAGGGGGAAGGCTCTGCTGCCACACGCCCCCCACCTCCCCCACTCCGCCTGCCCTGCCCACCTCACCCCTCCCCAGTTCCTGCCGGGCCCAACCCAGCTGTATCACATTGCCTCCCATGTCCTGCGGTTCCTGCCTCCAGCCCTTGGGTAGCAAAGTACGGCCCTCCCAGGCTGCCTCGGGAGGGGCCCACTTGCTCGATCCCCCACAACGTTGTTCCCTTGGTTGTTCCCAGGGTCTTTCTTTTTCTTTCTTTCTTTTTTTTTCAATATTTTTATTTATTTCTAGGAGAGAGAGAGAGACAGCGTGAGCAGGGGAGGGTCAGAGAGAGAGGGAGATACAGACTCTGAAATAGGCTCCAGGCTCTGCGCTGGCAGTCAGCACAGAGCCCGATGCGGGGCTCGAACCCACGAACCGCGAGATCATGACCTAAGCGAAAGTCAGACGCTTAACCGACTAAGCCACCCAGGCGCCCCTCCCGGAGTCTTTCACAGACTCTCAGGCCGTGGGAAGAGCTGGGGACAAGCAAGAGGTCGCTGCCTTCGGAAACTTACATTCTGTGGACTGATCCGCAATCAAAACATTAACCTCCTTCCAAGGAGCCTTCCCTAGTTTCTCCTCCCCAAACCGGCGCCTCTTCTCTGCCCACCCTTGGGTCCCTGTGCCCCGCCCCCACCGCACTCCCCACCGCGTGCTGTGAATTTCCACGGGGAAATTCTGTCTGCACTTAGAAGCCAGGGGGACCTGGATCCTCGTCTTTTTCATCTCTTATCCTGACCGGCATGGGTCTTGGTGGTAATTGTACCTTTGGGTTGGATTCCACGGGCTGATATAGCCTCCAGACTGAGGGCCGTAATGGGCGGAGCCGTGTCAGTGCGTGAGTGCCCGCAGGTTTGGGGGGAGCGTGGGGTGCAGGGCGGTGGGGTGAGGCGGCACACGAGCCAGTGCCACATCTTGGACAGCAATGCAGGTTCAGATGGGGGTTTTGTAGCACTTGTCTTGCTAAGGGTTATGTCGCGATTTACTAAACCGCCAAGGAAGCCACGGACTCGGTCACATGGGCAGTCACATCTGGCCAAGTTGTCCCATTCTCCCCAGCGCCCTGCCGAAGACTCATAATAGTTTGCAACTAAGTGCCGCTGCCTCACACAGCGAGTGCCTGGCTTGGGGAACCTGTTAGGCCACCAAGAAGTTAAGTGGCAGTTGGTGGCACTGTCAAGGGTGACCTATCCATGTAGGGTGGTAAAGGGAACTGGGATGACTTGGGGACATCCCTAACCTTTGAGGCTGACGTCATGGTGATAACCACTCACCCACAGCACATCTCGTGGTGCCAGAGAGGTAGATGAGGTCCCTAATGCAGGGCTGTGTGGCTGATATTCTCACGCGCACACAAAGGGAACCAGCAGAGAAATCACAATCATTCCAAGAGCTGTTCATTTTTTTCATGCAGTGAACCGTGTAAACTCTATGTGCTCATGGGTGGGATGGCACAGAAGGGGCAGGGTTAGTCTCATGCGGGGGGAGCATCACACAGGAGGAGGTGTTTGAGCTGGGCATGGAAGGATGGGCAGCATGATTACTGGGCATTCCAGGGGAGGGAAGAGCAGGCACAGACACTTGGTTTGAGACAGCCCGGGTTCATCCAGGGAGCCGAACGCAGCTGGGTGTGGCTCCGTTTAAGTCCTCTGTGTGTACCCAGTGCTGGACACTTCATTCCACTGATCAAGTCTGTTGCCCTCTAAAGTGATTTTTGTAGACGAAGGGGCTGGTGCTCAGAGAGGTTAGGCAACCGGTCTCAAGTCCCACAGTCAGTGGCAGAGCTCAGGTACAAACTCAGGGTCGTCAGATTCCCAAATCTGTGCTTCCATCCACCATACTGAATTGCCCCTTCCCAGGGGACCTGAGGAGCCAGAGGTGGTCATTTGGGCTTGGTTTTAGAAGGCTGAGTCCCCTGAGTGCCTGCCATTTGCACTCCACCTTCAAGAGAACTGTCACGTCTCAGACTTTCATTTCCTTAATGCTTGTCTTTAAATGTTTTACTTTTAAAGATTTAACTTATTTTTCTTTTTTTTTTATTTAAAAATATTTGTTTTTTACATTTATTTATTGTTGAGGGACAGTGAGACAGAGTGTGAGCGGGGGAGGGGCAGAGAAAGAAAGAGACACAGAATCCAAAGTAGGCTCCAGGCTCTGAGCTAGCTGTCAGCACAGAGCCTGTTGCGGGGCTCGAACCCACAAACCGTGAGATCGTGACCTGAGCCGATGTCAGATGCTCAACCGACTGAGCCACCCAGACATCCCTAAGTATTTTTTCTTGGTGTATAACATGCATATGAAGAAGTACACAGATCAATTAATTTTCACTCATGTGAAAAATAGTAATTCTTTGCCTAGGTCAAAACCAGAATATTATGAGCCTCTCAGTAGCCAGCCTCCTGCCTCCACCCAGGCAAGATCGCCCCCCTCCCCCAAGGCAGCCACTCTTCAGTTCTAACAGCAGAGATTAGTTTTGTTTGCTGTTGAACTCCATATAAGTGGAACCATAAAGACTTCTTTTTGGGGCACCTGGGTGGCTCAGTCGGTTAAGTGTCCAACTTCGGCTCAGGTCATGATCTCACACGTGATGGGTTCAAGCTCCATTTCAGGCTCTGTGCTGACAGCTCAGAGCCTGGAGCCTGCTTCCAATTTTGTGTCTCCCTCTCTCTCTGCCTCTCCTCTGCTCATGCTCTGTCTCTCAAAAGTAAATTAAAATGTTTGAAAAATTTTTAATAACAAAAAACTTCTTTTCTTGTGTGTTTGGCTCAACATTTGTATAGTTTAATATATTCATTCTCGCTTTTATAGAGTATTCCATTAGATGCATGAACCAGAGCGTATTAGCCCATTCTACCGCTGGCATATGGATCGTTTTCAATTTGGGGGCTGTTATGAATAGAGCTGCTGTGAACATTCTTGCGCATGACTCTTGGTGCCTTGTGTGCTCATTTCTGTTGGAATTACAGTGCCTGGGTCAGAGAGTACTTCGGCTGTGCCCTGCTTCAGTAGACATGGCCAGTGTCCCAAAGCAGTTGTCACAGTTCACAGCCTCGTCGCAGTAAATCAAAGTTCCAATCTTTCCACATCCTCACCGGTATTTGATACTGGAAGTCTTTTGCATTTTAGCCCTAGTGGCTGTACAGAGACATCAGAGTGGACTTTTCATTCACATTTCTCTCGTGACTAAGGTGCTTGAGTGCATCCGAATGTTGGTCGGCCACATATATCCTCTTTTTATGAAGTATTTAAGTCTTTGTTCATTTTTCTGTTTGATTTTCAATTTCTGTTGATTTTTCTTTTTTCCTTATATATTTTTTACTTTATTATATTTTATTTTTTTGAGAGAGAGCGAGAGAGCAAGCGCGCACATGAGCGGGGGAGGGGCAGAAGGAGAGGGGGAGAGAGAGAGAATCCCAAGAAGGCGCCATGCTCTGTGTGGAGCCCAATGACTCAGGGCTTGATCCCACAACCCCGGGTCATGACCCCAGCTGAAATCCAGAGCTGGACACTCAACCAGTTGAGCCACCCAGGTGCCCTATTGATTTGTTTCTTTTCTTTTCTTTAATTTTTAAAAATCTTCATTTATTTTTGCGAGAGAGACAGACAGAGTGTGAGCAGGAGAGGAACAGAAAGAGAGGGAGACACAGAATCCAAAGCAGTCTCCAGGCTCTGAGCTATCAGCACAGAGCCTTACGTGGGGCTTGAACTCGAACTGTGAATTCATGACCTGAGCCGAAGTCAGATGTTTAACAGACTGAGCCACACAGGCACCCCTGATTTTTCTTTTTGATAAGAGTTCCTTATATATTCTGGATATTAGTCCTTTGATGGATATATGACTTGCAATATATTTTCCTAGATAAATTATTTTATGGACCATGATTAGTATAACTACAAATCCTCTATCCCATGTCATAGGTAGTAGGTGACTGTAAAATATGTAAAATAAAAATAAGACAACATCATTACCTTTTAGCTAGAAATCTGCTGGCAGCAAGGCTGGCATCTTGGTCCCTGTTAAGTGATTAGCAAGTGAGAAAGAGGTGTTAAAGGCACCAAGGCAGAGGGTGCCTGGGTGGCTCAGTGGGTTGAGTGTCCAACTTCGGCTCAGGTCATGATCTCACGGTTTGTGGGTTCGAGCCCCGTGTCGGGCTCTGTGCTGAAAACCAGCTCAGAGCCTGGAGCCTGTCTTCAGATTCTGTGTCTCCTTCTGTCTCTGAACCTCCCTTGCTCACTTGCTCTCTCTCTCGCTCGCTCGCTCAGAAATAAACTAAAAAACATTAAAAAAAAAAAAAAAAGACACCAAGGCTGGAAAGAATTAGAAAAGAAATAACCTTCCCAGTTGACAACTCCATATTAATTACCACCCTGCGGGCCCTTTGTCCTTGAACCTCCTGTAATTATGTCACCCGCCACCCATGGTGAGGTCTGCACTTTGGGAAACACAACTGCAGGGGACATGAATGCAGCGGGACTCTTAAGTAACCGTTGACATATGAGATGTTTTAGAAAAGTCATTCAGGTGGCAATGCAGACCTCAAAATAGAGGTGAGGAGCCCAAGTTAGGAGCGAGTGAGGAGGTCCAGGCGGTGTACATCCCAGGGCCTGGGATGGGTGTAAGAATTGGAAAGACGGGAGGTAGAATCTGGGTAACGTTGTAGCTGATTGATATGTTAAGAGAGGAAAAGAGGGGCACATGGGTGGCTCAGTCTACTGAGAGTCCGACTTCAGCTCAGGTCATGATCTCACGGTCTGTGGGTTCGAGCCCCACTTCGGGCTCTGTGCTGACAGCTCAGAGCCTGGAGCCTGTTTCAGATTCTGTGTCTTTCTCTCTCTCTGCCCCTCCCTTGCTTGTGCTCTGTCTCTCTCTGCTTCTCAAAAATAAATAAACATAAAAAAAATAGAGAGAGAGGAAAAGATGTCTGCGGGACTCAGATTTCTAAGTTGGAAGATTGGGAGGAGAGCAGTAGCAAAGACTGGAGAAGCAAATTATGGGGAGGGAGAAGATGATGACACCAATCTGGGCTATGTTGAATTTGAACAGTTCCAGGACCTCAGAGAGAGAGAGAGAGAGTCTCCTATTCATTCAGTCCACAAATACTTACTGAGCATGTGCCGTTGTTAGAGGCATAGCAGTCCATCAGACAAGATTTCTGCTCTGGTGGAGCTTAATGCATGGGAAAGACAGGTAAGGACAAGCAAGGTGTGCACGGGGCTCAGGGCTTTGAGCCGCAGAGTGGACTGGGGGCCTGTTGGCGTAGGTGGTCTTGACTAGGGAGAGGAACAGAGTGGAGGAGGGGAGGGCGGAATGCCAGCATTCAGAGGCAGAAGGGGAGAGAGCACCCACCGAAAAATCCACGGTGAGTCACAGGAAGAGGGTTTCATAGATCTGCCAACTGATGCATTCACTCATTTATTCAATCAGACCTTACTTGGCTCCTTCTGAGCGCCGGGCTCACAGGAATCAGGACAAACAAGAAGTCTCTGGGGGATGAGCAGATGTGTAAAGGACAAATTAGTAGGCAAGGCTGCAGGCAGAAGATTCTGTTGTAGAAGAACGCATGACATGTTGTGGGTGCGCAGAGAATGGGAATTCACACTTTTGGAACCTACTCAGTACTAGGCACCGGGGAAGACTTCCTGGAGGAGGCGGCATGGAGCTAGAGAATAGGCCCAGGGCCGATGACGAGAGGGAATGGCTTGAGCATGGGTGCGGAGGTGGATGGCTGCTGGGCATTCTGGAAGCTGGGCATCCGCAGGCACGTGAAGGCTAGAGCAAGCCAGAGGACTGGGAGCCTGGGACCGGGTTAAGATCATGAAAAGTGGCTTGAATTCAGAAGGTGATGGGTCAATGTAGGTTTTGAGGATAAAGCCAGCGACTCAGTGCTGTTCCACCATCGGACAGGGGCCAGATCCCTGGGAATGCGCTTCTCTTCCTGGGGTCCAGGGCTAGTGGGTGGCTCATGAAGTAAGTGTCAGCTCTGCGTGTCACGAAGGTGAGCTCTATACAGCCCATCGTGCTGAATCAGCCCAGGGTTGGGGGCCAGAGAATGGCGGAAGGTGGCTTCAGGCAGGCATGCAAGAGAGGGATAGAGTATGGGGACCAAGGGGTTACACAGGCTCCAGGGGCCTGGGAGAGATCTCTGGGACAAGAGAGCAATTGTCCTGGGTGGGGAAGGGTGGATGGGACAGAGGCGCCAAGGCCCAGGCCGGGGGTCTGAGCTCATAGCCCCCCTCTGAGGCGGAGGCTGATGGAGGGCCAGAGCCTCTTCCCTCTGTACCTTACCTGCCTACTTCCTCCGGTCCAGGCCTCTCCTCCGCAGCTCCTCTACATCCCTCATCAGCCTCATTCCCCGTGTCTTAGAGCTCAGGGCTGCCCTCAAACTTGGGGCTGGGGTCTGAGGAGGGGGACAAGACCCTAGAGTTCTCTTGGTTGGCGGGCTCAGTCGCCCAAAGGGCCCTGGAACCCTCCTCAGCGCTTACCGTGGAGAACCAGCCTTTGGACAAAAGACCTCTGGCGCCCCCTATTGCCAGCCACTCTCTAACAAGCCCTATAAGCTCATCCCTGTTGCCGACCCTGAGGCATGGGGCCTGCAGGCATCTAGGGCTAGTTCAGAGGCAGGGAGCCCTGCAGGGACGGAAGTCCGGAAGTCCGACTTGTGATATTTGCCTGGACCCCAGCAGCGTCCTAAGTGGTCTTCTTCCCTCCATCTTCCACCCACAGCTGGGAGAACCTCTTTAAAAGGATAGCTGTGGGATACGAGCAATGAACTACTGATACTCAGGAGGACCTGAATGGATCTTAAAGGCATTATACCTACCGCAAAAAGCCAGTCTCGAAAGGTTGCATAATTTATGATTCCATCTATAGAACATTCTCGAAAGGACATAATTATAGAGATGGAGAGCTGACAAGGTTACCAGGCATGAAGGAAGGGGAGAGAGGGTGTGTGTAAAGGGGCAGCAAGAGTGGTTTCTTTTAAGATGATGGAACAATTCAGTATCTTTTTTTAAGTTTATTTATTTATTTATTTTTGAGACAGAATGAGAGAGAGAGAGAGGGAGAAAGAGCAATCATGGGAGGGGCAGAGAGAGAGGGAGAGAGAGAGAATCCCAAGCAAGCTCTGCACCATCAGCACAGAGCCTGATGCAGGGCTTGAACCCACAAACGGTGAGATCATGACCTGAGCCGAAGTTGAACGCTTAACCGACTGAGCCACCCAGGGGCCCTGGAATAATCCAGTATCTTGACTGTGATGGCGGTTATATGAATCTATACATGTGATTAAAAATGTTGTGGGTTATACACAAAGACATATGAAGAAGGAGCACGATGAAAAATGATGAAATGGAATGAGTCTAGTTAATTGCAAGGTGCTGATCACGGCCCCCGTGTTCAAAGTGCACTACCGCCATCATGGGGGAAAGCGAAGTGATGGGTACACAGGACCTCTCTGTACCATTTGTGTAACTTCTTGTGAGTCGACAATTCTTTCCAAATAAAAGGTTTGTGGGAAGAAGAAAGAGCACACGTGGCCTTGTCATCCACCTGCTCATTTACTCAGGGCACAGCCAGGGGGCTGTGGAGGATGGAGTCCGTGAAAGGAAGCCTTTCAACTCTTTTTTTAAGAATCAAGCCCTCCTTCAGGGCTGGCGACAGAAGAAGAGCCCCTCTTGGCAGGTACAGGGGACTGGACCTCAGCCCTGGTTCTATCAGATTCTTTCAATGGGTCCCCTCCCGTACTGGTCTGAAGGGGGTGCTCTTCTTCTGATACACTGGCCCCTACATGGAGCCTTCCCTTTGCACGGCTGGGACCCAGGCCCAAGTCAGAGAAAACACTGCTCTGGAGCTCTGGGAAACAAAAGGGTCACAGTCCCTTGTGTCGTCCTGCCCACCAGGTATTCTGGCTGCACCCGGAGGCGCCTCAGGACACTCCAGCCTCGGGCTGCCCCAGGCGCCACCATGAGGCCATCTTACCTCAGGACCCAGGACTGTTCTCAGGCCTCAGGAATGAAGACTAGATGCTCCTGTACCAGCTTCTGGGCCGTGTACATTGCACACATCTCGTTTTATAATCAATCCTAAGAAGTCCCCGAGCTCAGCATGGATGTCCTGACTTTACAGAGAAGCACACCGAGGTGACCAGCTTGCCTCAGACCACTTGACAGAAAATGACAGAGCTGGAATTTGAACTCTGGCTGTCTGCTTTTTCATGTATCGCCTCATCAACAAGTATTTATTGAATACGTGTCACGTACCAGGCATCATGCTGGTGCTTACAAAGGTGAGCATGCAAAGATGATACTGAGGTTTACAGGGCCACAGAGGACAGACAGCAATAAATAATCATGGTATGTATCATAAAATGACGAGCCGAGATAAGAGAACCATGTGGGTCTCGACACATAACAAAGGAAGCTGACCTAGCTGGGCATTCAGAGGAGATTACCTGAGCAGAATGCAAAAAGATGACAAAGGCAAAGGGGAAATGAGAACAGGAGAGAGGGTACAGCACATGCAAAGGTCCTGGGGCAGGAAAGATCATGAAACATTTGAGAAACCAATGGGAGGTCAGCCTAGTTGTAGTGCAGAAACCAGGAAAACAAATAATGCGCAGGTGCAGCAAGTATTTACTGAGTGTTTACTGGCCAGATTCTGTGCTCAGAACCTCAAAAGTAGTATCTCACGTAACCTTTGCAATTGCCCATGGAGGTTGGTACTGCTATCAGTGTCCCCACTTTCCAGATGAGAAGACACAGAGGCGTGAGCCAGCTACTCAGAAGCATGTAGCAGGGGTGCTGTGGAGCCTAGGTTTGAATCCAGACAAATGGGATTCCAGACAAATCCAGAGCCCGTGCTCTGAACCACCGAGCTACACTGCTCTACAAGGGGAAGTTGAGGATCACGCAGGGGACAGCCCAGGCAGAGCCCTGGAGGCCGTGTCAAAGTTTGTGGTCTTTTCCTAAAATGCACAGAAAGGTTTTTAAGCAGGGTGATGATATAATCAGGCTAATCAGGTTTGTATTTTTTTTTAAGTTTATTTATTTATTTTGAGAGAGAGCAAGCAGGGGAGGGACAGAGAGAGGGAGAGAGAGAATCCCAAGCAGGGTCTGCACTTTCAGCACAGAGGTCCCGCGCAGGCCTCGATCCCACGAATCATGAGATTGCAACCTGAGCTGAGGTCAAGAGTGGACACTTACCCAACTGAGCCATGCAGGTGCCCCCATTAGGTTTGTGAGTTTAATTTTTTAAAATGTTTATTTATATTTGAGAGAGAGAGAGAGACAGACAGACAGACAGACAGTGTGAGCAGGGGAGGGGCAGAGAGAGAGGGAGACACAGAATCCGAGGCAGGCTCCAGGCTCTGAGCGGTCAGCACAGAGCTCAACACGGGGATCGAACCCATGAACCATGAGGTCATGACCTGAGCTGAAGTCGGTAGCTCAACCCACTGAGCCTCCTGGGCGGACGCCCCTGAGGTTTGTCATTTTAAATGAGCCTGGGTGGGGGTGGGGGATGCGGGAAGGGAGGGGCTGGGAGGCTGCTGCCGGTCCAGGGAGGACATGTGACCCCCGAGTTGAGGGGAGATCCTCGCTGCAGAGAAGTGGGCGGAAGGGAGAGGTAGAACTGACAAGGTGTGGACATAGATCGGGTGGGGGGGTTGGAGAGAGGGGGAGAAAAAGCGAGAAGGCCATGCCCCCAGGTTTCTGACTTGCCCGGTTTGGAAGATACCGCAGCCATTTCCTGGGACAGGTAAGACCCGGGGGGGGGGGGGGTTGGCTGGGTCTGGGGAAGGTCATGAATGTAGTCTGAGGAGGGTCCCAGGCCGATGTCAGGTTGTGAGGGAGACCCGGGCGGCTGGAGCTTCTGGGAGCAGCTAGGCCTGGTGCTGTGGACAAGCGAGTCACCGAGGCCGTGTGAGTGTGGATAGCATCTCCCAGGGAGGCAGAGCAGAGGGGGCGGGGGGCTGCCTGCGAGGATGCTGACCTTTCCAGAATGAGGTGCTGTGGCCGGAGCGGAAAGGCCCGGGAGAAGGTGGCCGTCTGCAAGGAGGGGGTGGTTAGCCCAGACGGATGCTCCCAAGGGAACGACTGATATGAAGCCCTGCGATGTCCCGCAGTTATCGAGGTTGGAGCGTTGGGGAGCTTAGGGGGAAATTCAGGAGTCTGAGGGTGTGTGGGGGTCAAAGAATGAGCAAAGGCAGCAAATGGAGAGAGGGGAGAAGGGGCTGGATGTTGTAGCGGATGCCCCGGGCACCTATTTCCCTGGCAGTGGTGGGGTTGGCTGCTGACAAGTCCCCTCTGAGCCGCTCTCTAGAACATGCCTTGGGCTGAAGAGAGTCTCTTTGCCTGAATTCATGGGCCTTCCCCGACCCCACCAAGACAGGCCTCACCCAGTGAGTGGGTAAAAAAGTGGTTGAGAAAGTTCTGGCCCCCTTGCCACAACGTGGCCATCCCAGCTCCACAGCCGCCCGTGGGGTCGGTGGAGGCCGGGATGGGCCTGCCTCATGGCTCAGTTTCCCCTCAGCCTGATCCGGCGGCCTTCATCTCCCCCACCGCTAGGTGTGGGTCCCGAGATCGCTCCCTCTTGAGCTTTCTTCTCTCCACTTCTTGGGGAGGCTCACCTGACACGGCAGTTCAGTGAGGAGGAGACAAAGGTGGCCGATGATCGTGGATACCTTCTGGAAAAGGCCTGAGATTCGCCAAGTCCTGGAGAGATGTCTGCTCTGAGGTACCTGTGGCTGGGAGGTGAGTGAGGACGTGGTGAGCCAGCTGTACGCTTTGCTGGTGGGATGTTATGGGGTTCCATCATTTCTATGAGGTAGAGGTGAGGCCATCTGGAGAGAGAGAGAGAGAGAGAGAGCGAGGGAGCCAGAGAGAGCGCCCGAGAGGAGGCAGGGAGGGCCAGAGGTTTGAGGAGAATGAATCTGTGAAACAGGTTGCAGAAGGTGGGAGAGAACAGAAAGCCTCACACGTTGCTGGTGAGAAATGTAAAATGGTTCAGCTGCTGTAGAAAACTAGTTTTAGCTCCTCCAAAAGTGAGTGTCCTTCCGCCCCAGCAATTCCACGCCTAGGTGTGCACCCAAGGGAATTAAGGTATATGTGGATGGACTCAATGCTTGTGTTCCCAGCCCCCCCCCCCATTCATATGCTGAAGCCCTAAGTCCCAATGTGGATACTTGGATGTCGGGCCCCAGAGGATGGGGCCCCCATGGTGGGATTCAAGTCCTCTAAGATGAAGAAGAGATGCGTGTGCTCTCTCTCTCTGGCCTGTGAGCACACACAAGGAGGCTGCCATCTTGCAAGCCAGGAGGACTGCCTGTACCAGGCTGGCGGCCTCCTCGGAGACTCCCAGCCCCAGGACTGCGAGAAATAGTTTCTGTTGTTCGGGCCACCCAGTCTACGGCGTTTTGTTACTGCGGCCCATGCTGAGACTATGTGTCCACATGAAGCCTTGCGGCATTATTCACAATAGCCAAAAAGTGGAAACAACCCAAATGTTCACCAATTAGTGAATGAATAAAGAAATGTAGGGGCGTCCGGGTGGCGCAGTCGGATAAGCACCAGAATTTGTCAAATCGGGCTCTTTGCTGTCAGCGCAAAGCCTGTTTCGGATCTTCTGTCTTCCTCTCTCTCTGCCCCTCCCCTGCTCGTTCTCTCTTTCTCTCTGAAAAATAAATCAACATTTAAAAAAAGAAATTGGGACACCTGGGTGGCTGAGTCGGTTGAGAGTCCGACTTCAGCTCAGGTCACGATCTCACGGTTTGTGAGTTTGAGCCCTGCGTCAGGCTTGCTGCGGTCACCCTGTCAGCACAGAGGGGGACAGAGGCCATGCTCTGTCCCCACCCTCCCCCCCCCGGCTCCTTCCCCACTTGCATGCTCTCTCTCCCTCAAAAATAAATAAAACGTTAAAAAAAAAAAAAAGGAATGTGGCATATCCATCCAATGGTATTTATGTGGCTGCAAATGGCCGGTGAAGACATGCTGGCCCGCAGTGGGGAAGCCCAATTACAGTGCCGGAGCCAGGGTGCTGAGAGCCGGCAGGGGGCGGGGGGGGGGGGGGGGGGGGGGGGGGGGGGGGGGGGGGGGGGGGGGGGGGGTGGTGGCGCTGGACGAGCAGGTGAAAGAGAGGAAGGCAAGGCTCTTGGCTGCCCTTGGCACTGAGGCTGGGACAGCCTGGCTGGGAGCTCCCAGGCACAAAAAAGTGGGGGACAGGCTGGGAATGGCCTTGGAGGTCATGTGCTGAAGTGACGCGGTCAGACCAGACCAGATGGCATCTGGGTGGAGGAATAAAACCGGGAAGAGAGGAACCCATTAGAGGCGGCTGGGTCACCCAGGTGAGAGACTGAGGATGTCGGGAGGTGAAAGGAAAGGACGATGGGGGAGGGGACGGGACGGGTAAGTGGAGGGGCGAGGCCCAGAAGCAGGGAGAAGGCTGCTCTCGGGGGTTTGGTGCTGGCAGGCTGCACCCAGGGTGTCTGACAGCCGCGGGTGCTGAAGTGTCCTGCAAGCAGGTGGCCATTTGCACTTGGAACTCAGGGGACAGCGGCCCAGGCTGGTGAGAGATTTGGGTGAGCCATGTGCGGGCCTGGAAACTGAGTCCCCAGAAAGGAACGGATGAGGGCCCTTAGGGAGGGCGGAGAGGAGAGAGCAGTGGGCTGAGGGCACGACCCAGGGGGCATCACTATTTCCAGAGCAGCCAAGGACCAGTGACGCTGCGGACAGAGGAGCAGCGTGTTCACGGGGACACAGGGCGCCTGGTGCGTCCACACGCGTGAGGACTGGGCCTGTCCGCCGAACTTGGCAACCAGGAGGGCACTCGTTACCTTTTCTGGGGCAGCTTCAGGGGCTGAGGCCCGGCTGTGGGAGGACCTGGAGCACCTGCTCAGAGGGGCCCAGCTTGGGGAGAGGGCCCCCTGTGACGGCCCTTATTAACTGTGCTACTGTCCCTTATTTTTAGGTCTATCCCCCCGCCAGTTGGTGCTTCAGGAGGGTAGCTACTCTTCTTATCGATCTTTGTGTCTCCAGACAAAATCCGATTCCCTCCAAACATGCTCAGCGAGCACCTGGAGTGCTCCCGGTGCAGTGTGCTTGGTGCTGGGGATCTGTGGCCCCCACTCAAAGCTCTGGGCGGGGCTCTGCCACCAAGCTGCCCTGTGACCCTGGGTAAGTTAGGACATTGCCTCGCTAGGAGTTTCCTCACTGGCAGTGGGTGGTTTCTGATCTCCTCTTGGTGACGAAACGCAATGATTCTGGGATTTCTCTGCCTGTGGCGACATCGTTTGGTCACCAAGGCCTGGGCAGCATCAGAAGCCTGGGCGGGTGAGGATGGACAGGGGGGTGGATGCTTCCCAAGACCTCCCTGCCTGAGGGTCCTCGTACCTGCTGGGCTGCCACAGGCCCCCGTTCACTGTGGCCCAAAGGCACACTCTGTCCCCTGCCCACCTTTCCTGTGTCACCTCACACACATGCTCACTGGTTGTGTGAGCTTTAGTTACAGTGATTTGTTTAAAGTTTATTTATTCTGGGGCACCTGGGTGGCTCAGTCTGACTTCGGCTCAGGCCATGATCTTGAGGTCTGTGAGTTCGAGCCCCACATTGGGCTCTCTGCTGACAGCTCAGAGCCTGGAGCCTGCTCCAGCTTTTGTGTCTCTCCACCTCTCTCTGCCCCTCTCTTGCTCGTGCTGTCTCTCTTGCTCTTAAAAATAAAAAATAAAAAAAGCCTAAAAAATTAAAAAAAAATTAAAGTTTATTTATTTTTAGGGAGGGAGAGGAAGCAAATCCCAAGCAAGATCCATGCTGTCAGCACAGAGCCTGACATGGGGCTCAAACCCACAAACCGGGAGGTTATGACCTGAGCTGAAGTCAAGATGCTTAACTGACTGAGCCACCCAGCCGCCCCGATCTTTTCAGATTTTGTTCTCTCCACAAACCTTCCTGCTTCAGAGTCTTTGCACATGCTGTTCCTCTGACCAGACACCCTTCCCTTAAGTCCTCATCTTGTTGACTTCTCTTCATTCTTTAGTGCTTGGCTCAAATGTGGCTTCACAAAAGCATCTTAGGCTCCTGAGGCACAGCCACACCTGAATGACACGCCTTCAGGGCGCCTTGCGCTTTTTCTTAGCTTTTGTACATGGTAATGTAACCAAGTAATCAGTTGTTTAACTGCTATGTTCCGTCCTTAGGCCCATGTGAGGACTCCTTGCCTTGCTGTGGACCCTCCGCTTTAGAAGGTTCTACTCTTGACCCTCTCTTTCTCCCCACAGGATGAGGAGCCTGTGGGACCCCTTGGAGCCCTGGCCCTTCCCTTTGGACCCTGCTCCCGATATGCAAGACCCCAGAATTCTCTGCCCCAGCAGTCCCACGCCTGCTTCCTTAAGGGTGGGCCACATGGGTTGGCCACGGGGCAGCAGGTGGCAGGGGGTATGGGTGTCTGTGCTGGTGGACCTCCCCTTGTGGAGGGAGGCACTGGGGGTGCAGGAAAGATGGAGGGGGGCCAGGCTGACATCGGAGCCAGCTTTTCTCATGCCAATATCCCCAGGGAACAGAATTCAGAAGAGTCACAGCCGTTTAAAGCAGAACCTGGTCCTGTGGGTCAGTATGAACGTGTATTTGCCAAAGTAGGAGAATAGAACATATTTTTATTGAATACTTATATCTTGACTTGGAACTTTACAATATTTCGACACCTGGTGTGAGGCCTCCATTGGCATTCTTGTCCTGGCCCTGAGGGCACGTGGTGGGGGGAGCTTGTGTCAGCCACGGACCAGGTGCTGGGACCAGAGAGGTGGCGTGTGTGGCCCCCCCGCCCCAGCGCCCGGCGTCCCGCACGGAGGAGCAGATAATAAATATTGACTGTGAGAAACTGAGATGATCCAAGTGAAATGCTTGGCGTGGCGCAAATGTCAATAAATATCAGTGCTTATTGCTTGTAGAAGAAATGAGCAGAGCTGGGGCAGCGGGGCCGAGACCCATAGAGGGAGAGGGCATTGCTGCTCTGGGGTGCACACCTCCTTCCCAGAGGTTGTACCCTCCTTCCCCCCACCCTGTAGGCCTCCCCCAGCTCTTTATGACCAGGTGGGGGCCAGGGAGGGGTGCTGAGAGGGGCTGAGGGCCGCTGACAGGGCTACCTCCCCTCCCCCCAGCTGAGGCGGGTTTCCTTCTGCCCTCAAGATCTCCCCAGGCCCAGATAGAACCTACTTTCAGTTCTTTTGCTTTCCCCATAAGCCCATGATGGGGCTTGGAGGAGAGGGAGAGTTGAAAGGGCCTCCCAGGAGCCTGAGCTGGGCAGTCTGGCCGATCACCCGCGGGACCCGGAACAAGTCACTTTGCCTCTGCCTCAGTTTCTTCATTTGTGAAACAGGACTGTGCGTGGGAATGGTGCATGGCAAGTGGCCAGCGCCGGGTACATGCTTCGTGAAGATGAAGAACCCTGGCTCCGGACACAGTGAATCAAGGGAGGGCGGAGGCCTGAAACAGGGAAGCGCACCGTGGCCCACAGTCAGCCACTGAGAGTCAGGCAGGAGCTGCGCCCGAGGCAAAGCAGGGCAGCAGAGAAGGAAGGAAGAAGCGTGCTGCTTCCTGACCCATACAGGGCGGCGGCCCCACTGGGAGGGTGAACTTGAAGGCCTGAGCAGGTGCAAGCCCCAAGAAACTGAGAAGTCCCTCACTCCAACTCCTCCTCCGGGCATGGACCATCTGGGAAAACAAACTCTCACCCCCACATATTCTCTCTCTCTCTCTCTCTCTCTCTCTCACACACACACACACACACACACACACATACACACACACACACACACAGAGTAGGTGACTATGTGATAAAGAACTCAACCCAAAGAAGCCCCAAACAGGACAGGTCAGGGGGGAAAAAAAAATCACATTTTGCAAACTGCCCACCAGGGGTCACCACCCTGCACCCAGCGGTGCAGATTTCACATCTGCCTGCGGACCCGTGGGAGGCGGGGGGTCTCACGGATGAGTTCAGCCAGGCGGCCTGCAACCGTCCGGCTTCTAGGGTGGGACCGCTGTGGCGGCCCCCAGTCCCAGGTCCGCAGCGCCAGCGGCGGGAGCGACGGCGGGCCGGCTGTCAGTGCGGCGGGAAGATGTCTGAACACCGCTGCAGGATGAGCTCCACCACCTGATTCTGGAACACCATGGTCATGGGCATGCTGGTTTCCTCGGTCTCGGGCCTCAGCAGCGTGGGCCCGAACACTATGGCCACGCTCTGCACCGACATGCGGTTCTGATCGCCATGCTCGATCACCCTGCAGCGGGCAGTGGGGTGGGGGGTGGGGTGGCCGTCAGGGCCCAGAGCTGGAGGGGGCGCCCGCCAGCACATGCCTCCCCAAGCCCGCGGGGCTCACCGGCACAGGTGCTGAAAGAGCAGCCGCAGCGTGTCGTGGTTGGGGGCGGGCAGCGTGCGCACCAGGTCCCGCACTAAGCGGCTGCGCTGGGCCTGGTCCTGCAGCTCTAGGAAGGGAAGGTCGGCTCGGCGAGGGGAACGGGGGTGGGGTGGGGGGCGGGCTGAGTTCCCATGGGGAGAGCGGGGGCGGGGTCCAGCCAAGCGGGCGCCGGAGGCAGGCCGGCCCCACCCCCACCACGCCCGTCCCACCTCCCCCCAGGCGCTCACTGATGGCAGCGATGAACTGGCGGAAGTGCGAGAAGGGAAAGAGGGGCTCCGGCAGCTCTCGGAAGAAGAGCTTCAGGGCGCCGGTGATCACGTGGACGTCCTCCCAGCGCCCGTCCTCCAGGTCGAGGTGCTCGTCTGACGCATGGGGGAGGGGGGAGGAAGAGGCGGTCAGCACCCCTTTGCGCCGTCAGGCTCCGGGGCTGGGGACGAGGACGTCCTGCTCACCGTGGTCCACCTTATAGCGCAGCTTCTGGATGGTGGCCAGGTTTCCACTGATTCGGTACAGGCCGTCGATGTCCAGCCCTGGGGCAGAGGGTGGGGCGGGTCTAAAGCTCCCGCTATGCCTCCTATCGGGGGCTCCCGTTCTCCTCCCCCCCCATCCCCACCCTGCGTCCACCCAAGGCTCTCCGCCAAGGGGCCCCGGAGGGAGGCCTCCGGGCGCCGCGCGTACCCCGGGCCTCGACCGTGCGGATGCACTGCTGCACGAAGCGCGGCACCGGGCTCCTCTCGCGCTCACACAGCGCGGCCAGCGCGCAGCCGAACACCTGGTCTGGGGGAGAGGCCCGTCAGCGCCGCCCGGTTCCCGCCCCCTAGCCGACCCGCGCCCGCTCTCCGGCCCCGTCCCGTACCCTTGATGTAGCCCTTCTCCCGCAGCGACTGCAGTGTGGGCCGCTTCAGCAGGAACTTGCGGAGCTTGTGCCGGACCTTGCTCAAGTCGCCCTCCGGGGTGGCTGCGCCTGGGCGCGGGAATGGGGGGCCTAGTCTCTCGGTGGCGCCCGGACTGGTCGCGCGGGTCGCCCTCCCCGTCCCCCCCTCTACCCCGTCCCTTCCCACCCCCACTCCCTGCCCCCAGGAGACGTGCAGTGGGCCGCGCCTCACCCTCCCACCAGCTTCCCAGGCGCTCCCTGGACCCGAAGTCCGCGATGCTGCTCTCGCTTTCCTCCTCCGGGGGCAAGTCTGCAGACTGGAATCACATGGCCTGCTGGAGGTCCTTCTGGGGTGGGGTGGGGACCCCCCACCCACATCCCTCCCAGCGGCCCTGGCGACTCCCAGGCAGAGAGCACGCACCCTTTCCTTTTCCAGTTAACTCCCCTGACCTCCGCCAGGGGACTCTCAGAACCTTCTCTCCCCTTGGCTGCTCGGAGCCCTTCAGGTGTTGGAGACAGTCGCCCTGTTCTCCCACTCTTTCTTATCCTGGCCCCCCTTTCCCATATTTCCCTGGCTCCGCTGTGCACGCTTAACCAGGCTAGCGTTCCTCAGTATGTGGCTCCTGGTTCTGAACTTGCAGTTCCAGCTGAGGCCTCAGCACAGCCCACAACTGCAGCTGCACCAGCATCAGGGCCCTAGATCTGCATTCCTACCTCTAGTAATACAGCCAAACTCTGTACCTGGAATTGAGGGTCAAAAGACCCCCGGTTGTTTCCAGGTGAATGGGAGGACAGAGGAGGTCTGTCCCATCTCTATGCAATTAATTTTTTGAACCTAAAAAATGGTAGACTCTTTTTACTTTAAAATGTTAATACTTTAACATGTTATCTTGTGGTTTTAGCCTGTCATTCTAGTACAGAGGCTCTTTCTCAGATATTTACTTTGCTTCTGGCCTCCCTTGAAACGGGACATTCCTCTAGGATGTGCCCCCACCCCTACCTGGAGAACCTTCCTGCCGGGCCAACCCTTGCAACCCCACAGGCTGGATTTGCCTACTTAAGAAAGACTATTTCTCCAGCGGTCCATCTGCAGGGAGGGACATTTATGCTCCGATGCCCGCCCAAAGTGGGCCCAGCTGCTCTGTGTAATGGCCGGCCCACCCGCCCTGGAGGCCCTGGGCCCTGCTTACCAGCTCCTGGATGCCGTCGCCAATGGCCTTGTGCCAGGTGCTGATGATGGCCTCCGAGTCGTGCTGGATCAGGTACTCTGAGCCATCTCGGCTCCGCAGCTGGAGAGACACAAGTCACTAGGTCATCTCTGGTTCCCTGAGTCTGTCCTGAAGCAAGGCCTTAGTGGGGGGGGGAGGGGGGGAGACACAGAAGTGGTGGAGATGATCTGTCCTTGTCCCCAGGAACTAAGGCATAACAGAGCAAGGGCCTCACCCCGGGCCAAGGCATTCCACCTCGGAGTGCCTTATGCAGTAAGTGACAGCGTATCTGTTACAGATGGGCAGACTGAGGGCCTCTCCGAACAACATCCATTCCTATCTGAAAGTTTCATGTAGAAGGAAAAGCCATATTGTACGTATATGTGGCAATAGAGTTCATAAAGCGACCGTCCTGTTGAATGCACAGGCGAGCTGAGCTGCCCCAAACTAGCTGTTTTCAGAGGACTATTACTGAAGTTTTCTGTGGCTCTGGAGCGATGAGGAAGACTGGCTGCAAAAATTTGCCAGGCCACCTAACTTGGCCACGACGTAGAATTTGGGGCTGTCTCTTGAGAAGAATCCTAGAGGCGCCTGCAGGCCAGCCCTGATTGGAGGGAGAATAGCCACCTGCTGGCCAGGAAGCAGGGGCTCCTCCGTTTCCATTCAAGACTGTCAGCCTTTCCAACAGCTTGAGTAGCTTCCAGAAGTACCATCTGCCTTCCAGTTCTTGCCAGAAAAGACAACTCAGAAGCATTTATTCAGAAGCTTTCATCAAAAGCCAAGTCAGAGGGATGACATTTATAGGGCCCTGGATGAAGGATGTCCCTTGAGGTCAAGGAAGGAACACGGCCAGCAAAGTGATGTTCTTCAATCTCACTCCCGTGACAGACATTAAGCCTGGAGAAGACTCCAGGCCGGCTGATCAGAGCGCCTCATGGGATCAAACTGGTTTTCCAAGCCTGCTCTGTGGAGATGCTGGTTCTAAAACTGAATGAAGCTTGGTGAAAACGACATACTCAAGCGCCTTGCAGAATTGCATTTTCTGAGCTGAATTGTAAGGCTAAGCTTTTGGCTTTGATCATGTTACCTGAAGCAGCTCCAAGGATCCCTTACTAAACTAGAGTGCAGTTGTGCACTAAAAATTGCTTTGGGAGCTAAGGGTTGGGGGGCGGGGGCACCTGGGTGGCTCAGTCGGTTAAGTGTCTGACTCTTGATCTCTGCTCAGGTCATGATCTCACAGTTTGTGAGTTCGAGCCCTGCATCGGGCTCTGTGCTGACAGCTTGGAGCCTTTTCTCTCTCCCTCTCCCTCTGCCTCTTCCCCCTCTGCTCTCCCCACCTCCAAATAAATAAATAAATAAATAAATAAATAAATAAATAAAAGCTGGGGTGCCTGGGTGGCTCAGTCTGTTGAATGTGCCACTTCAGCTCAGGTCACAATCTCGCAGTTCATGAATTCAAGCCCTGCATTGGGCTTGCTGCCATTACCCTGTCAGCTCAGGGCCCACTTCAGATCCTCCGTCTCCTTCTCTCTCTGCCCCTCCCTCGCCCCCTTCAAATATTAAATAAAACACTTCTAAAAAAAAAAGCTAAGGGTTAGGAAAAAGCTTGATTTCCCTCAACATTTGGGAAAGTCCCCCTCCCCCACCAGTACTAAGAACGATGTAGCTGATAAGCCTGGACTCTCTCTTATTTATTTATTTATTTTTTAGCAACAACCTAGCACCTGTACATCAGCTGCCTCCTGATGCTGCTCCACACTGACCCCGTCCTCTGACTTGTGCCTGGTCCTGGCTTTTCCGTGGACTTTACCAGCTCACCACACGTGTTTTTGTCATGAGCTGCCTCAGAACTTCTGGGGACAGAGGTGAGGGTAGAGGTCAAAGCAAGACCACATGTGGACAGTGGAGCGTGTGGTCCCATGAGGTCCTTGCCTGGGCCCCACCGGGACTTTGCCTTCCTGCTAGGGGAGCCTGGGAAACTGGGGACCCAGCTTACTCACTGAGGACCCAGTCCAGTTGCAAGCTGGGCTCTGACCAGCCACAGCAGGTTTCCAGCTTGTCAAAGTGAGTATTTGGGGACCGGGAGCCTCCCATCTGGGATGAGGGCTGCCTTTCTAGGCATGAGTTTCATCCCCCAGAAACCCCCTACTTCTCACCACCCCCCAGAGCCAAAAACTAGTGAACCCCATTCCTGGAGACCGAACTGCAGAATCTGGGATGCCAGAAAGGCTTTGGAGGGATCCCTGGGGCGAGGGCAACCTTGGCTTTGGGCCCTGAGAATTCCAGTCTCACTCTCCCCTGGTTCCCCTTCTTGAGGCTTGCCCAGTGAGGATCTCAAGCCATCAGTAAGCCCCTTCTCCTTCGCCCAACCCTTACCACTCACCTCCAGCACATTCTTCCTGCTAGATTTGTCTTTGGGGGCCCAGGAGAGAGAGGCCCCCCTCAGATCCACTGTGTACTCGGGGGTGGAGAGCTTGGGAGGCTGCCTCTGTGGGAGAGGGAAGGAGTGAGGGGAGCTCAGACAGGCCTGCCAGGGCTCCTGGCTCCAGTCCACCAGGCTCCCTTGGCTCTGGGGACAGGACGGGGGACAGGGGGCCCAAGGGTTCCTGGAACCTAGAGATCTGGGCTGGCCGGTCCTTTGCTGCCTGCTGACCCAGGAGGGAAGGAGGAAGGAAGACAGCTCTCATCCCCAGGAGCAGGTGGGCCCAGTCCCCACTCACCCTGCCCACCAGGCCGGAATGGCCGCCCTCGAGGACTGCTCCCCACGCCCAGGGTGGTGGGAAGTGCCTGTCATGGGCTGAATCTGCTATCGTCACCCCCTGCCAAGGCCCAGCTCTGCTGGCACTCATGTTCCACTGTCTGGGACCTAGCCTTTGACAAGCCAGATCTGGTAAAGAGCTGCAGGGATCAGGAGCAAATGGGAGAGTCCCTGTCCTGGAGCCTGGGCCTTACCAGGCCGCCTGCAGCTGAGGCCTTGGAGTCCTTGAAGAATGTCAGGACGCCGCCCTCCAGCACGGTCCAGGAGGTACTCCAGTGCTTCTTCCTAGGTAGGGGTGGGGAAGGGGAGGTGGCCAAGCTTGCAGTGGGCTCCAGGCTGAGGCCCCCTTCCACCCACAGGAGCAGGGCACAGAGCGGAAGAACACAGCTCGGCTTGGGACACCCAACCGTGAGGGCTGGACTCCCAATTCTAACACTTGGTAGCCAAGGGACCCTGGGGAGATCACTATCTCCCGGTGCCTCAGTACGTCCTCACGGGGACCGCTTAGAAAGTTGCTATGAGGATTAACAAGAGCCTGGCATATGGAAGTGACTCTTCTTCTTGGGGCTGTGAGTTCAAGCCCCACGTTCAGTGTAGAGATTGCTTAAATAAATAAACTTGAAAAGAAAAAAAAAGAGGCTGGCTTATGGGATGTGCTCAGTAAATGTCACCATGAAAGCCCACCCTGCCCTGCTCTGAACGCAGACAGGCTCTCACCGGAGCCGCTTTCCTTTGTCTACGGTCTTGGTGCGATGGAGCACGCCGGCCTTGTCCAGGGTCTTGATCTTAGAAAGACAAGGGGAAAGAGGAAGCAGTAAGGGGGGTGAGCCACGGCGGGGTGGGGGTGGGTGGGTCAGAGGCTAGTCTGGCCTACAGCAGCAACTCCTTATAGGCTGGGCCTGAGTCACCACTGACCCCTTTTTGCAGCTGCCAGTGTTGGGGAGCCCACTCCCTCCCCAGCAGAAGAGACTTCCTCCCAGCTCCCAACCTTACCCAGCCTGGGCCTGGGGATGACCCGGGCCCGGGTTCATCCAGCTCAGGCTAGTGCTGGGGCCTATGGGGGTGACATGCTTGACCCCGTCCCAGGCCCCACGACCTCCAGAAAGCCCCGATTTCTTCTGCCAGGGCCTACATGCTCCTTCCTTTACCTTCTCCTCAGGGGGGCTGGCCGGGGCTGGGGCCTCACTCTCCTGGCTGGATCTGCAGATGCTTCGAGGGGCAGGGACAGGAACCTGGGGAGAAGAACACTGTTATGTATAAAGCCTTGCCCTCTCCCCAGGACTCTCCCTCCTTTGCGGGTTACTTACCTGGGGCAGCTCCCACTGAACGGAGGTGTCATCTGGATTGTAGAAGTAGGGCTTCCCGTGTTCGTCCTCCAACCTCACCCACTGTGGGGAGAGGGATGGTCAGGGCTCCGAGACCCTCTCACGGGAGGGGAGGAAAAGTTTCCCTCTAACCAGAGCCCGGAGGGGTTTGGTGGGTCAGGTGCAGGGGACGGGACGTCTTGGAGCTTGCTCAGGAGCCGCAGTTCATGGTGTTGAGGGGAGCTACTAGCGACGAAGAGCTGGAGGAGTGACCCAGGGGCCGTCTGGGCGCATCTGCCCGCTGTCCCTACCTGCTCCTGGGTGAACTGGTTGGTGTAGAGCGTCTGCCCCTCGGAGTTCACGTGGCAAGACCAGCCGGGGGGCGTGGCCAAGGGAGAGACGGACCGAGGCTCGCTGAAAGAGCCCACGGGGGAATAGTCCTCCTCGGGGTAACTGGTCAGCGACTCGGGGTAGTCCGTCTCAGGGGTAGGGGGCTGCAGGGAGCAGAAAACGGAGTCAGGATCTCAGAGCCTGTACAGCCCCTCCTGGCCCCACCCCCTCAGGCCAGGCCACGCCCCCTCACCACCAGGCTGGGGGCTGTGGGGAGCAGGAGGCGGGGTCTGAGACCTTCAGAGCTACTCAGCCCTGGCTCCGCCCCCTCCCTTATCCAGGGGTCCTTGCATAGCAGGAGACCCGGTCAGAAGCCCCTTAAAGCCACCCGCTCACCCCGGCCAGGCCCTGCCCCCTCCCCCATTCTCAGGGGCTGTGGGTAGCAAGAGGCGGGGGCAGAGGCTCTCAGAGACCCCGCCCACCCAGGCCAGGCCCCGCCCCCTCACCCGCTGGTCCCTGGGGCTGAGCGGGCTCAGGCCTGGCTGCATCTCCAGGTCGTCCTCGGGCTCGTCGTCCGGCTCGTCCTCCCAGACGGCCTCGCCCGTCAGCGGGTTGTAGAAGAACACCCTGCGGCTCTCCTCATCCCAATATTGGCCCCAGTCGGTCTCGAGGCTCTCGCGGCTGCCCACCGAGGTTGGGGAGGTGGCCGGGCTGGAGGCGCCCTCAGCAGCCTCGAAGGGCGACTCCCAGGTGGTCACGCCTGTGTCCGGGTTGTAGTAGTAGGGACGCCCGGTGCCCGCGTCGGTGTGCGTCTCCCACGACTCGCGGCGGGGGGCCGCGGTAGCGCCGGGCGAAGGGGCCGACGGCTGCCTCTCTACGTTCGCGTACACGGGCTCCGAGGAGTCGTCCACCTATGGGAGGAGGGAGCTGACGTGACCTTCGGGGCATCTCCGGGGTCACATGGTCCCGATTCGGCCACTTGCCATCTGGGAGACCTCTCTGCCTCTGTTCCGCACGATGCCTGCCCTGCCCGGTCCGGAAATTGTAGTGAAGGGAGAATGAGGAAATATTCTTGAAAGTGCATTGTAAAGTAGGCATTGTAAAGTATGAAGTGTCCCTGAGGCCTAGGCAGTTACATTATTTATTAACAATAATAAAATATCGATGAATGAGTTCTCCCAGCTATGCACTCACTGTGCCCTGGACCTGGGGCAAATCAAGGGTGGCGCAGGAATAGAAAAATGGACTGGGACCCATTCCTTTTCCTCCCCCATTCGGGTTACATAGGGGCAGAGCTCTGCTGCATTCTACAGCCCCCACCACTCCTTCCTTCCTGGCCCAGAAAGATCTGGGACTGGAACTTCCTCAGTGTGGGTTTTACCAGAATCAATTGCAGAGAAGGGAATGAGAGGGAGAGCCAGATGGGAGGGAGGAAGGAGGAGCCAAGAAAGGTGAGGCCGTCTTCCCCCTCCAAAGGAAAGGGAGGTGGGCTGGAGGGTTCAGTCACACAGTAACAACCTTACTGCTCTCTGCTGCCTGCAGGACAAAGTCTAAGCCTTTAATAGGCCACCAGAGGTGTCCGTCACACCTGCCTGTCTTCCATCTTATTTCCTGCCATTCCTAGCCCTTTGCCTTGAACTTTACGCTCCAGTAGCGCGCAGTTGCTGGACGTCCCACCCTCTCTCCTGCTGTCTTTTATCACAGCCTGCCTAGGCCCGTCCCCACCCCTTTCTCACTTGGCAGACTTGGCTCAGGTGTCAGGTTCAAGGCCCTTCCTGAGCTTCCTCTATCTAGTGTGTCCACCACAGCCTAGCACACTCAGCCCACCAGAGAGATAGATAACCACATCACCAGATGCCAGGCAGAGTAGCACCAGAACATGAATATTGTTTTCTAAGAACATACAATGCTCTGAGGGAAACGAAGATTTCAACACGGTAAGCAGCACATAGTTCCAATTATGTGTTTTTAGAAACCCTCCAAAATGCTAACAGAGGTTATCTCTGGGCAGTGTAATGATGGGGACTGGGTTTGTGTTTTTTTTCTTCTTTAAACGTTTCTCTTTTCTTCTTTAAGCATTTCTCAAAATTTTGTATAATAACCACCCCACCCCCCTTTTCTAATCACAGCAGTCCCTCTGTTGCCGTGATGCCTTCGCTGAGCTGTAAACTCCCCAAGAGGGGAAGTGGGTCCTGTCAAGGTGGCGTCTCCCCAGGCCTTAGGTAGGTGCCTAAAAATCCATTCATTTGTCCCACGAAGACTCACCTGTTCAGTGCAGGCACCATCCTGGGCCCTGGGGATTCGGCAGTGAACCAGTGGACCCAAATCCCTATGAGGCAGCCGGAGTCAATGGCGGGGGGAGCGGGGGTGGGAGACGAGCAGGGGACTGAGCGAAATGCACTGCTCACAAGGAGACCGAGCAGTTTTAGGCAGGTCCCAGGCACTGAGGGAGCAGGAAGAGCTGGGCACGCCAGTTCCTCACCCCTCTCCCTCACCCCAGAAGCTCTTGCGTGGCGGAGACGGGACCTCCCACCCCACTTCTCCTTTCGCTGTGCCCACTGCAGCCCTCCTGGGCACCCTGGATTTCACCTGCATCTGCTCGCCGACCCTCCCCCCCAACACACACAAAAGGCATCTTCCCAGCTCTGTACTTTCGCTCCCGTCGGTCTCCTGGCTTGGAAGACCTTGCTCTCATTCCCCGCCTGCCCAAATCCTGCTGGCGCCCGGCTCCAAGCCTCCTGGAGAGCGTTCCGCCTTGCTGGCCAGTCCATCGTCCACCCATCTGCCTACCTCCTCTGACCCCAGAAGGCAGGAGTTTTTTGAGAGCAGGACCCAGGATGATGGAAGTGGCCTCAGTCACCCTCCAGCAGGCAGCCGGTGCCCTGAAGCACACAGCCCATCCGCCAAGGATACTGACTGCTCGAGCGCACCAGCCAGTCCCACGCCACACTTCCCGACACACAGCACGCATCTCTGACACCACAGGAGAGGCTGGAGTCAGCTCTGAGCAGGGACTTCCTGGGAATGAGGGCTCTGCACAGGAGCCAGGAGACTCCTGGGGAGGATGGGATGGAGGCAGAGGAAGGTGGGTGACTAGACGCACCTCCTACCCAGCCCAGCTGGACCCACTGAGGCTGGAAGGTCATGGGGGCGGGTGGTGAGCTAAGGAAGGAGCCAGGCGCTTTGGAGCAGGGATTTCTGCCCAGCAGGCTGCTAGGCTTGGCTGGGAGTCCTCAGGGAGCCCCAGGCTGGGCAGGTTGGTGTGGATCTTGCACAAAGAGCAGCCCTAGCAGGTACAGAGGGGACATAGGAGCTAGATGCGTAGGCCCCCAGCATGATAGCGCCCTCAGGAGGAAGGGAAGATAGAGAATCACCCTGCGGGGCTCCAGGCCACAGATCAGAGGCCCAATGGGAGTGAGGCAAGATTCCGTGGAAGGAAGCACATTCTAAGGGTTGGGGCTGCCTCAGAGACATACTCCGGAGGTAGTAAGGGGCTTTCACTGGAGGGGAGCAGTGAGGGGTGTATCAGCCCTGTGGAGGGAGCTGGGCTGCAGCAGCCCTGAGACCCTTTCAAACTCTAGAACTCTCTGTGGAACCCTCACGGGGCCAAGATAGAGGCGTTTTCCTCTCCTAGCAGAGCCACAGCCAGGGTCAGACTGGAAGCCAGGTGGGGACAGTCCCTCTGTGCCTTCTGGCCTTCAAGGGGAGGCTGGCCCAGGTTAGAGCAGGGCCTGGGACTCCCTGCCCACAGCTGGCCCGGGGTTACAGCAGGGCCTGATGACACCCCACTGCAGCCCATCGACAGACCCTGACTAGGGCACCAACGGCTCTTGAGGCCCAGATGCCTATCGTGACGGAAACACGGGGGACGCCAAGTTGGGAAGGGGAAGTGATCTCCCACCTCAGGCCAGGGGACAGAGCCAAGAGGCACCCTGGCTTACACCGCACCCAGCTGCCCGGCCCCCCAGCACCCCCGTCTCCAGTTCCCTCCCTGACCCACAAGCGGTGGCAGGCCTGCCTGTCTTCCCCGAAGCTGATGGCAGCGTCTCTCGGTGCCCCTCCACAGCCCCTCTCAGACAGGCAAGGCCTTGGGGAAGGAAAGAGGCAAGAAGGGAGGCGTCCCCCAAATCTAGGAGAGGTCCTGCTCCAAAACCCGGCGCACCCAGCCCCTACAGCGCCAGAGGATGGAAGCCCACGAGTGGCCCCTTGACCCAGACGCCCTCAGCCGTCCCCATCAGAGGCCAAGCCTGCCTCCCAATGCCAGGGTCCCCTACCTGTCCCCGCAGGGCCTGACTCTGCCTCCTGGTCAGCTTGGCAATCATATCCACCATCCTGTCCCCACACAGCCCCTGGGACGGAGCCCTGGGAAAACTTCAGGGGTGGAGCCAAGGGGTACAACCCCAGGGCTAGCACAGGGCAAGGGGGAAACAAGAAGTTACTTTGAGATGGCGGGAGGCTGAGCCTCCAGCCCATTTCCTGTCGGGGCTGCGGAAGTGCTGCCTGGGGCAGAGGCTGCCTGAGATGGGGCGGGGGCGAGGGAGTGGCGTCTCAGGCTTGGGGTATTTTTATTTGTCCAGGGATGCACTGGTCTTCCTACCCTATGCTCTGATTCCTGGCAAGTTCTGAGTCCCAGGTCCAGGTACAGCCGTGGAGCAGGACGACACTGGGACCACAGGTGGGGGAGGGGTAGGCTGCGCGGCTGGGTGCAGGCAGAGGGGGCGTTTGGGTGCCACGGCCAGGGTCTGAGCTGGCATAGACAGGACATGGAGTGGCCACCAACTCCCCCCCCGGGGCCCAGGGAGGATGTGATGGGGAAGAGGAAGCTTGTGTGTATGTGTGTGTGTGTGTGTGTGTGTGTGTGTGTGTGTGTGTGTTGTGGGGTGCGTCTCAAAGAGGAAGGGTCTGGGCAGATGTGGTATCAGAGCGAGCCAGTGTCTGGAATCTTCCAGCCACACAGTGAACAGAAGGGATTCTGACCACACCACAATCTACTCGCCTGACTGCCTCCTCCAGCCTGGGTCACTGAGATGCACACACCCTCCCCACCCCCCCCCCCCACCGCCTGCATGTCCACATACTTGCACAAGTCTGCCTGTGCCCCCACTCGCCGAGGACCCAGAGAAGGGGTCAGGGGCTAGCCCCCCCCACCCTTATACCAAGAGTTTCCTCAGGCCTCTCCTCTCTTTGCCCTCTCACCGGGTGGCTGTCCAAACCCCAGCCCCGCACCAGGGGCACAGTCTGTCCTGGGCAACAAGCCCCGAGCCCCTCCAAGATGAGGACGGCTTTGTCTTCCTGATGCCCTCAGAGCTGCTTCCCCCACCCCAGCCCCCAAGGTCAGGGGCACGCTGCCACCACCCATCTGCCCAAGGGTTTCCCGTAATGGCTGACCAGCTACCGGCTCGGGCTCTGGCCCCCGCCTTCTACCCCCGATCCCAGACCCCTCACCCCTCATCTTCTGCTTTTCCATTTCAGTAGCCGCCCTGTCCCCAGCCCGGGCCCTCCTTTCTCCCCTGCCCGTGTCCCCCAGGCCGCTCCTTCCCTGCACCTGCTGTGGACTCAGGACAGGGACGCCTAAGTAGAGCTAGGTGTGGTGTCGGCTTGGGCTGTGGGACATCTGGACAGACCACATCCGCGGCGGGATGACACTCCCCTAGCTCTAGTGACACTCCCCTAGTGTCCCTGGTGGGGCTCAGAAGCCTGGAACACCAGAGGCAGAGAGGCCTGGGGTCCTCCCACTTGTCACACACATGACACATCCCACTGTCCCCACCCCGAAGGACATGGGCCACACACACACACACACACACACACACGACAGGTCACCAAGAGGGAGGGAACAGCCTGTGTACATTCCAGAGCGGCCAGGAACTCGGAGCCAGAAGCAGGGAGGAGCTGGGGCACGAAAGGGGAGAGAGGAGGCAGGTGTGGGAATCCGGCCCTCAGCGCTGCCCTGCTGCAGAATTAGCAGGCAGGGTCTCCCAGTGGCAGAAACCAAGAGTGACAGTGTGGGGGACTGGGACCTTCGAAAAGGCAGCCCGCCTGCTGATCTTCCCCAGTAAGAAGCCTGGCAGCCATGTCTGGGGCCTCCCGGAGGGCTCCAGCCTCACGCTGTAGGGACTGAGCAAAACCCGCACAGCTTGGCCTGTTCCCCGTCAGGGAGGTTGGCGCCTCAGGCCTCGGGTATGGGCTTCCCCCAGGGAGAGGAGGTGCGATCACAGCAGCTCGCCAGTGGGGTCCTCCACCCCCCACCACACCCTCGCACCTTGCCTGGCCTCCGGGGCCACATGGTAGGGGAGGGGACAGAACAAGTCCCCTGCATATCGCCTGTCTCTCGGGCCCTCTGTCCTCACCCCCTTCCCTGCAAAACCCAGCAGGTGCGATCAGAAAATGCTATCAGTTCTCTGGGGCCAGAGGCTAAAGACATGCCTGCAAACCAGTGACTGGGGCCTGGGGTCTGGCTCTGGGGGCTGCGGGAGGTGGGGGGGGACAGGATCTCCTTTGCCGACCCTGTGCCACGTGAGCTGGGTGGAGGGAGAGCTGGGAATAAATGGTGATCTTTGCCTCAGTGCAGCAGTGAGCTTCGCCAAGTGCACAGGACTGCCCTGGTGTCCCTCCCCTGAGCACGCCCTCTCCAGGACAGAGTCCGGGCCTCACTGCATCCACCCCTAGCCCTGAGTGACTTGGCCACCCATCTGCAGTGGGAAAGCTGGGGGGGGGTCACCCCACAGGGTCCTCAAGCCTCAGAAGAGTGAGGAAGTATGCTTGGAGCACCCCCCCGCTGGAGAGTCTGACGTAACTTGTTTGGGCTGGGGCCTGGGCGAAGGCCAGCGTGAGGCTCAGTGTAATCTTATGCTTCCCCTGTAGCCGGAGAGTCCAAACACAATAGCCCGAGGTGAGGTTCTTCTCTGGGGTTGGGGCCAGAAGCATCCTTTGATTAGAAAGGAAAAAAAGAACAGAGCAGGATTCCAGAGACAGGGCTTCCTGTATAGGGGGTGCCTTAGCTTCTGTCTGGGCAGCCTCTTGAGTCTCTGGGCCTCTGCTTCTTTATGCATAGAATGGGCTGTCATTCTCTCCCCCCGCCCCCCCCCCCCCCCCGGTTAAAAGGCTGGGTTCTGTGAAAGTGCCAGGCAGGCCCCCTGAGGTTTCTGCACCCGCTGGGGACATGGGGACGAAAGCAAGGCAGAACCTCTGCTTTTCTGGCTCTGGTTTTCGACTGAGCGCCCTTGTCTCTGGACTCTGCCCGCAGCCTCTCGGTGACCTCATGGGGCCGAGCGCTGTGCCTGCTCCTGCGGGGCAGGTGGGGTCTGGGGTGGAGCCCCTCTGCCGCTCCCATGCCCTGTGCTCTGGGTGAGGCTGGCAGGCACCCAGACATCCTGCTACGGGGCCAGGAGGAGTCAAAAACCGTCTGTCAAGGAACCTGCCAGCAAGCAAAGGCTGTCATCGAGAGCCACGCGAGGAAAATGTGACAGGGTCCCCTCCCTTCGATGTATCTGCACCTGCACCCACTGTTCCTCCTCATTTCCCCAGTGGAGGGACCAGGGTCTCCTGTCCAAGCCAACCTCCCCAATCTGGGTCCCGGGGACCCTGTTGCCTCTCATGTGCTTAGAGCTGCCTCTCTTCCAGGCTCCGCCCCCTCCCACCTGACGGCCTTTGGCTCTTTGGCCTTTCAACCAACTCAGGGTCTCTCCATCTTAAGAAAAAGTGCGTCCCTGGACCCAGCTCTCCCTACCGTCTTTCCAGAGCCACTTCTCGTCTGCGCATGTGCACCTGCCATCCTGCTGTCTACGCGCCCTGCTGTCCAGCCCGCTGCTCGGGTCTCCTGCTCCCTCCCCGATGACAAAGGGGTCCTTGTTGGGCCTGACTGCCCTCCAGGACTTAGTCCTTACAACCCTCTCCCTCCTCGTCTGCGTCGCCATCTTCCGGTGCCTCCTCAGCTTTGGGCCCAGGCTCCTCTCCCTCCACCCGGCTTCCTGACGCTTGCTCTCACCTTTGCTCTTCACTCCACTGTCCCGGGGAGGCCCAACCAGCTCTGGTAGGTTAACAACCCGCATTTCCAGGAGCGTAGACCCAACAGCCCTCCAGGGTGTCCTCGGTCCACCTCAAAAGCTGCACGTCCCAGACCAAATTCACCTTCTTCCTCCCCCTTCTTTCCATCTTGGCATCAGGTTGGTTGCTTAAGCGGAGACCTGGAGTCACCGAGCTGGGTGGCCTGACCTGCCTAAGCCTTTCAGACCTATCAGTCCCCAGGTTAAACAGGGACTGGAGGAACACGGGAACCCCACCGGAAGGCAGCAAACATCCAGATCTAGAGTAGATGTCCTACGGGGGAGCTGGTCTGGTTTCTGTGTCAGGGCAGGAAGAGAGGGAGGGGACAGTCAAGAGGGATGTAAGCCACAGCCACACGGAACGCACAGTCCTTGAGCCGATCCCGGTTCAAACAAACTGGCTGTGAGAGATTTGTTTTAGGCCAATGAGGGACATGGGACTGTGGTCTGGGTCTTAGATGACATTTTAAGGAACTAAAGTTAACTTTGTCAGATATAATAACGGTAATGGTGTTGTGATTGTGGAGAAAAACATTTTTAAGAACTACATGCTGAATTTTTTAGGCATGAGCTATGATAAAGTCTGGAATTTAATATTTCTTGGCCAAAAAAAAAAAAAAAGATAGAATAAACTTGGCAAGCAGTAATTGTCAAATCTAGTAATGGGTATAACTATCTTCATTTTAATATTCTTTTTTGCTTCTTTGTATATTTGAAGATCTTCATAATAAAAAAGGGGGGGATTCTCCCTCAAACTCTTGCTATTGTGTGTTCGCAGCACTACAACTTTATGAGGTGTCCACTGTTTCTTATCCAGAAGGACTGGGTCTTCTAGCTCTCCCCTACCCTCCCTAGTGATTTCTCTCCCTTTATGATGCGCCTCTGGTGCTAGGAATTCTGGAAAGATGGCAGCTTAAACGTGTCCTGCTTCTCCCTTTTCCCCGACTGCTATGCCCTAGGAAGGCGTCGGTGGGCAGGGCTGGCCGGCACCGGCGGGGGCCTGACACAGAAGCCGGAACCCAGGAGACCCCGGGGCAGCCCAGGCCCACCGTGGGCCCCTAGGGGGAAGGCAAGGTGACCCCCAGGAGCCAGCAGGGAGGGAGCCAAACAGGTAGGCTAAGCACTCCCTGCCTGCAAAGCTGTGGATGCTGAGGAGGAAGGGAGCAGCCAGAGTTCCCGATGGGGTCTTAGCAGGGGCCTGCCCTGCCCCCACAGCCCCACTGGCAGAGATCATCGCTCCTCCATGGGGCCCTCCGATGGCTGCACCCCAGCACCGGTGAGCAAAGTTACGTAAACCCCACTCCTCTGACAAGCTGGAGGCTGGAGAGGCAGAGCAAACACAACGGCCAAACCCACCACAGCGGTCACACCTTACTATAGTGGGGTCCGGAGATGCAGGAGACGGACCAGAAATCATGGTGGGGAGAGGAACTCATCAGTGAGAAGGGACAGGACAGCAGGATGGCCACCCAGAAGGACATAATGAAAGGTGAGTCTACATCTTACTCTGTCCGGTCAGGTATACCCTCGAAGGATCAAAGGTTTAGATGTAAAAAGTGAAACCATAAACATACTCAAAGAGGAAAATGTGAGCAAAATTCTATATTTAAAAAAGACTTTTGTAAGGGCACCTGGGTGGCTCGGTCGCTTAAGCATCCTGCTCTTGGTTTCCACTCAGGTCTTGATCTCACTGTTCGTGGGTTTGAGCCCCACATCGGGCTCTGTGCTAACAGCATGGAGCCTGCTTGGGATTCTCTCTCTCCGCCCCTCTCTCTCTGCCCCTCCCCTCCTCTCTCTTGAATAAATTTTGAAAAAAAAAAAAAAAAAGACCTTCGTAATAGAAACTCAAAATCCAAAAGCCATAAATTTATGCATTTGACCACCTAAATGTATTTTTAGTAATTTGTGTGGCCAAAAAATAACATTAGCAAAGTCAAAAGACAAACTTAGGGAGATTGCAGCTCATGTAAGAGATAAAGAGCTATTTCCTAGCTCGTCTAGCAAAACCTCCTAGAAATCAGTAAGGAAAAGGAAAACAAAGTCCTTAAATCTATGTAAGGATGCTCACCTTCCCTGAAAAGAGAAATGCAAATTTCAGCTATCTGAAGACCATATATTTTACTATCAGACTGGCACAAAACAAAATTTTGGTGACACTCGGTTGGCAAGGCTGTGGGGAATCAGAGCCTCACATCTGTGCTGGTGGGAATGTAAGTTGACATAAGCCCCACAGACGGGAGGCAACTTGGCAAAATCCGACCCAGCAATCCTACTTCTGGGATTTAGCCTTGATTTACCAGCACAGGTGTGAAAGATGATTTATTACAGCATTGCTCGTAATAGCAAAAGATGGGAAAGTATACTGCTTAAATATATTATGAGACGGCCCTCCAGTGGAAAGGAGACGATACTCTGTGTATAAATCCCAAGATACGCTGTTACATCAAAAAGGCAAAAAATAAACAAGTTATAGGATTGTGTGTATTGCATACAACCTTTATGTAAGAGAGACAGAAAGTCAAGTAATCAAATGCATATTCATACAAGTTTGTACTTCTATAAAGAAGCTCTGGAAGAATAGGGAAAGGATTAATGAGAGTGGTGACTTCTGAGCTGATGGAGGACGGGGTATGAAGGAGGGGTATGTGCGGGAGATTTTACTATCTACTTTTTAAAAATGTTTATTTATTTTGAAAGAGAGAGAGAGGGAGTGAGCAGAGGAGGGGCAGAGAGAGAGAGAGAGAGAGAGAGAGAGAGAATCCCAAATAGGTTCTGTGCTGTCAGCATAGAGCCCATGGCGGGGCTCGAACCCAGCAACTGTGAGATAGGACTTGAGCCGAAATCAAGAGTTGGATGCTTAATGGGGTGCCTGGGTGGCTTAGTTGGTTAAGCGTCCGACTTTCACTTAAGTCATGATCTCATGGTTCGTGGGTTCGAGCCCCCATGAAGGAAACGCGAAGGAAACGATAATCCTGCAACAAATAGATTTCTCTAAGCTGAAAACAGACCCAGGCTATTTAGAGACTGACAGGGCTCCAGAGGGGAGCGCTGAGAAAAACAATCCCTACTCTGCACACCCAAGGGGTGTTTGCTTAGGAACCCCGGGGAAGGGTCGCCTGGGTGGCTCAGTCTGTCAAGCATCTGACTTGGGCTCAGGTCATCATCTCACGGCTTGTGAGTTCGAGCCCTGTGTCAGGCTCTGTGCTGACAGCTCGGAGCCTGGAGCCTACTTCAGATTCTGTATTTCCCTCTCTCTCTGCCCCTCCCCTACTCACTTTCTCTCCCTCTCTCTCCCTCCCTCTCTCTCTCTCTCTCTCTCTCTCTCTCGAAAATAAACGTTAACAAAAAAATAAAAAAGGAACCCCAGGGAAAAGCAGAAGCCACTAATGAAATGCAAAGTGTAGCAGGACACAGATTAACTGGTTTAGAATAAGCAAATCAATAGCAACCAGAGATTGAGATTGAAGAGAAGAAGACCACGGAAAACCAAGAAATGTAAAATAAACCGTCAAGTATATTGTACTCATTGTTGAACAAAATGTGGAAAGGTTGCACGATCCCATCAAAAGACAGAGCCAGCTTGGGTTTCAAAATACAGTGATAGGATATATATAAAAATACACTTAAAAACATGATAATGTCGAGGGGTGCCTGGCTGGCTCAGTCATTAGAGCAGGTGGCTCTTGATCTTTTGGTTTTGAGTTAGAGCCCCATATTGGGTGTAGAGATTACTTAAAAATAAAATCTTAAAAAAAGTGATAATGTTGCAAATTAAGGGATACTGAAAGATACGAGCAAGTGCAAAAAAAAAAAAAGAAAATAATATAAAATAAAAAGAATGACCATATTTGTAAAAGAGAGGTGGAGTTTCAGGGTGAAAGCACTACGTGGGATAAAGAGGGACACCAGATAATGACACAAAGACACAATCTGTGATGACAGAACAGTCAAAATCTGGGCGCTGCCAACAGTGTTGACGTTGACTATAAAAAGCAAAACCTACTAAAAATACAAGAAGAACTTTACAGAGAAAATGTGAGTGGGAGATTTAATAAATCTCTAATGGAATTGGAGCAAAAAACAAAAACAAAAAGAAATAGCCAAAGCAAACACAAGTTTGGATAATATAATCAGTCAGCTTGGTTTGATACATATAGGACCTTACATGCCTTAAATAAAAAATATACGATTTTTGCCCCTATCCATCCTTTCCATTTTGCTGTGCCTTAGTTGTATCCTTTATAATAAACCAGTAAACCTAAAAAAAAAATATATATATATATATATATATATATATACGATTTTTCTGGGTCTATGAAACACTTAGAAAAGTCATTTACTTGGTTGCAAAGAAACCCATAGATAAATTTAAAAGCGGAGATTTTACAAATCCAGTAAAAAATGAATGTTTTCCTAGTGAAGTATAAAATGGCCAAAATTAACGAGAGCTGGTGGAGAACTTGAAAAGACCGAATCACCGTCGCTGAGAAAAAAAGTCTGCCGCTGACAAAGCGCCAGGTGCAGAGGGTATCAGGGAAGAGGCTGAACTGTCAGTCCTTTCCTCGGCCAGGAGGCAACCCCACAGAAACTTCTCTCTGGCTGGTGGGCTTCTGGGGAGGAGGGCTCTACACAGCACCCGCACCACACCATAACTGTCAGGTGGCTTTGCCAAGGTTTCCTCCCAGACAGTAAACTGCCCAAGGGCAGGGACCACGCCTTGGTTTTCATTGCCTCTCAGTGCCCAGTCCAGCACCTGCCATTATCTGAATCAATGACACGGTGAGTGAAAAATGACCGTGTCATTGTCAGCGCACCGTGATGCCCTGGGTCTATAAAACTCTCTGACACAGAACAGCGCAGAATGGATGGAAAGAAACCAAAATGCTAATAGTCGTTAGATTGAAATTTCACGCCCCTCCATTAACTAAATATTTGTAGTGGCATTAAACTATTGATATGGGGGGGGGGAATAGTAATGTACAAGTTCAGACAATTCCAGAGGGCTCTCCAGTTGTGGAGTCGAGGCAGGAAAGAGGCTGGGGCGGGGCGGGGTGGGGGATGGGGGGAGTGGGCTGGAGGCAGGCCCGCCTTCGGGCACCTTTCTTGGTTCTTCTGGCTTCTTCTCTCAGGCCAAGTCGGCCCAGCCCCCAGGTCAGACACGAAAGCCCGGACAGGGACCCCTGCCCTGCTCACCTATGCCTCACGGTGGACCTCCAGCCAGGGGAAGGAGAGGAGGTGGGGTGGCACCCCAGGCGCCCAGAGCCTGGGCTGGACAGAAGGGTCCTGCGGGCCTCACTGTGCCTAAGCAGGTGCTCTGGAAATCCCCGCGCACCCCAGAACTTCCTCAATTTGCCAAGAGAGTGTCCTGAATTTCACCAGGAACCTCTATGTCCCTCGGAGCCCATCCTGGCCGGCCCCAGTTCCCTCAACGCCAACCTGCATCGACTGTCCCCAGACACTCTGGTCTGGAACCCTGACCACATTCTGATCAGCTGAGCCCAGGCACGGTGAGGGGCTCTCCCATGCTGAGAGCCGGGCACTGAGCGGCCGTCGTCGGGGTTGGCATTCGTAACCAACTACCTGGCCCTTCCCACGACGGGACACAGACAGCTCCAGGAAGGGCTCCAGGGAAGAAAGAGTTACAGCCGGGGCTGTAAGGGCTCAAGAGAGGGAGGCCGGCTGCTGGGGTTCAAGAAGGAAGTAGGGAGGCAGGTGGGCCTCTCTCAGGAGGCCCCGGGGGTGGGGGCTGGGAGGAACCTCAGAGACCGAAGGTTAGTAATGAGGCCTAAGCTCAGGGGAGATCGCCCAGGGGACCCCCAGGGCCATGGGGGCTGTCGCGGGCCTGCAGGGTGGGAGTGGTGGGTGGAGGGGTAAGAGGCCAGTGGCCAGGAAAGTGGGGTGAGGATGGGAGGGGGCTGACCACGGCTCTCCCATGGGTCACGTCAGAGGCTGGGCAGTGGGGCTCCAGGATCCGCCTGGGGCTGCAGGTGAGTCATGGGGAGGGGAAGGTCAGCCCGGGTATGAAGGAACCAGCTGGGCCGCCTGGGGCAGCTACCCTCCCTGGGGAGGTGAGAAAGACCGTGGCTGGGAGGAGGGAAGACTCACTGGACCCTCCCGTGGGCCTCAGCTCCCGCCCCCCGCTCGTACCAGCACGCCCCTTTCCAGAGGGCCCCCTCGCTGGTCCCCCAAAGGGACCCAGGTGGGTCTGTCGGGGGCCAGTTCCTCGGTCTGAATCACAGCTGCCTGGGGCTGCCCTCACAGTGTCCCATGAAGTGGGTGCCCAGCCTGGGATCCGGAGAGGAGGCTGGAGCACCTCCAGGCGAGTCCCCCAGTCCCTGGTGCGGGGGTGGGGGGGGTAGGTAAGTTTCAGCAGAGGTACAGGAAAAGGCTGGGGGGAGGTCAGGAAGGAGGGGAGAGGGGGGAAACTGCCGTGGCACACCCCCTGTGCGGCGGGGATGGACGGTCACTCACAGTTCTCTGCAGAGGACAGGGAGCCAGGGCCCCAGGGCTCCTTCCAGTCCAGGCCGCCTGCTCAGGTGGGGCACCGGCTGGGCTGCTGGCTGAGGCCCCGGGTGTAACTCTTTCTTCCCTGTAGCCAATGCCTGGGCAGCAGGGGCGGGCTCCAGTCCTGAGGCCCTGGGGCGGGGATGGTGACCGCAGCCAGAAATCCCGACCAGGCAGGGGAGGAGTCTCAGAGGCCCCTCCTCACCAGGCTCCAAAGCCCCTCCTTAGCAGCGGTGGGAGTAGAGTGCTCCAGCCTACCTGCTCCCCCCTCCTCAGAAGGTGTGCCTCTGCCCTCCCCGGGCACCCTCAGGGGCGGCCTGGAAGCCGGGGGTTGGCATTCATGCCTCCTGCCCAGGGCTGGGCACCGGCAGGGCGCTTAGAAAGTGAATACTTGTTTGCCTTGGGCTTGTACTGTCCCTGCTGAGGGGAACAGGCTGGCCAAGCCTGCAAGCCACCCCGCTGAGACGGAGCCTGGTGAGCAGGGGGGGGTTCAGAGTCAGGAGGCATGGAACTGATTTGGACTCAGCCCCCTCCCGCCTGGGTGACCTTCAGGCAGCCACTAAACTTCTCCGAACCTCCGCAGTCTGGCACATGGGGGCGCCCACGCCTGCCTTCTGAGCGGGGAGTACGAGCCTTCCAGTGAGAGCCCACGGGACCCTTAGTCCCTTTGGGACAGGATCACATCATGTGCTCCCATGCTTTGTGTCCCGTGTCCAGCACTTTGACTAGCACACACCAGGGAGCTCACTGCGAGCCAGGTGAGGGAATCGTGAACGACAAGGCTGTAAAACGCCATACAGTGTAGAGGCCTCTCTCTTCTGGGGTCCCTGCCTCTGCCAATTGTCCTACACCCATGCTACCCTGTCCCTCTGTCCAATGGTCCACTGTCCCCGGTGACCCTATGTCACTTCCATCTTCACATCCTTGCCCCTTGCCTCAGAGGGAGTGGGTCCCTCCCCATCTGCCCTTATCCTCGCCCCTCCCCCCTCCCCCCTCCCCCCTGTCTCCTGGGAGCCCATCTCATCAGCCATCTTCTCACCATCCTCAGCCTCCTGCTATTCTGGCTCCTGCACATTCGCTCAGATCTGGGGAGCCTTCCCTCCCCACCCCACCTGCCTCTGGCCACACCGCATCTCTCCCTTCCCTGCCATGCTTCTGAGCTGTCTCCACTCAGCCTGCGTCCTTTCCTTCATCCCTCTGACCTCCGCTTGCTGTTTCTAGTAACCCCTTGACCAGCTCCTGATAACGTGGCTGCTAATCTTGTGGTCAACACTTTTGATAAACGTGTGATGGCCTTTATCTAACTTCCCCTTTCTTCTGCACACTTCTCGGTGTCTGGACCAGCACTCCCCTGCTTTTCCTCCTGGTTCCCTGACTGTGTCTTCCCCTGGGGCTCCGCTTCCCTCTCTTGGTCACCCAAATGTGAATGTGGTGGGCCCAGGGCTGTGGTCCCCATGACCACATGCCCCCCCCCCCCCCCCCCCCCCCCCCCCCCCCCCCCCCCCCCCGTCTCCTCACCACATGCCGAAGGGCTTCTCCCCGGCGGCAGGCTGGGCTATCAGCTCCAGGACCCGCACCAAAGCAGTGGGCCTTTTCTCCACCCACGCCTTCCCAGCGTGCCCGATCCCCCTGGAAACAGACCGCTGTGTGCCAGGTGTGCACACCGGAAGCCTGGGACTCATCCTGACTTCTTGCCTACCCTCCTCAGCCCATCGGCCACCAGCTCCCTCGGAATCCACTTCCCAAACTTCTCCGGTCATCACCGCATGCCGAGGAGACCATGAAGGTCCTCTGCCCATCTTAAAGTCCCAGCCAAAGGGGGTTTTTCCGAACCCCACTGCCTTCTCTGCTGAGTCTTCCAGCAGCTGCAGGGTGAAGTCCAAATTCCTGGCCCTGCCAGGCACCACCCACTTCCCACCAGAGCTGCAGCAGTGCAGGGTGGAGGCGGGGCTGTAAGGCCCCTGGGGTGCGGCATCTCACACCTGCACCCATGCTGGGCACCACAGCACACTGGGGGTCCTTTTTATCTCAGACGGCCTGGGCTGTGCTGGACTGAGAGATCGGTCCCTCTTGCCAGGCGCCTGACCCAGACGGTAGCCCTCCAGGCCTGGGGCTGTGCCTCACCAGATGTTTGGCAAATGCAAGGTCAATTCATGCTTAGTTAACGAGCGAGTGAAGGGGAAAGGTAGGAGCTGCCTCTCCTGCCTCCTCCCAGAAGAAAACAGGCAGACTCATTGTTCAGGAAATTCCTTCTCTAAATGCTGCCTTGAATAACTAAGGGTAGAATGGGGCTTCCTTCCCAGGAGACAGACACCTCCCTACGCCACCCCTGGAGTGTGTCACCACCCCTGGAGTGTGTCAGGGATGGGGTGTCAGGGAGGCCCACAGCTGACACTGGAATAAAGCAGGGTCATGGGAAGTGTGAGATTCTACCCCTTACACGGGGAGAAAACCAGACCAGAGGTGCTAAGCCTCTTGTTGAGGCCGTAACAGTGCATTCATTAGGGCCAGAAGTGGGACCAGGCAGAGCATCTCCACCAACACCCAGGTCTCTGGCAGATGCCCCAGTTCCTCCCTGTGCGAGCACCACCCCTCTCTCCATCACCTGTGTCCCCACCGCCAACACACCACTATACTGCGCCGGAAGAAAGAGGGGCAAGGACAGGGAATGTGGAAAGGCCCTGGAATGTGCCTCCGAGAGCCTGCCAGGAAAAAGGAGGGACGCCGCGGTAAAGAGCACTGATATCCAGCCATCTGTCCCAGAGAAGGGGGCAAACTGGCCAGCAGAGACACCGCGCACGTTATTTCCCACCCCCCATCCCTGGGGTTCCCTCTGGGCGGAGTCCCCGTCCTCGTTCCGACCCGCCGAAAGCTATTCCCCGACATGACCACAAGGGGGCGGGCTGCTCCTTGCAGAAACGGGAGCGAAGGTGGCGCAGACCAGGATACGCATGCGACCCCAGGCAGCCTCGGCCGGAGCGCTTACTACGTGCCAAGCATTTCCATGCCTCACCTCGCTGAAGGCCCACAACTCTAATCCTTAGGTTTTGTCCCGCGTTTACACACGAGGACAATGGGGCTGGGGAATTAAGTGACTCCTCAGCAGGTGACAGGCGACCCAGCAGGGTCAAATTCCAGTCTGTCTAGCATCAAATCCTGAGCTCTTTGCCCTGTAACCAGATGGGCGGAGGGGAGACCCAGGAGTTCTCAGCCCGGGAAGGTGCTTTCTTCCTCTGGGCACCCCAGACTCAGTCCTGGCGTGCGCCAGGCATCAATGTTTACAACAAGTACATTACATCAAGTCCAAAGAAAGAAATCAGAGACTTACAAGGGTTGAGGATCATCCATCCACACTTTCTACCCCTCTTTGGGCCAAAGGGCAAATTGAGACCCTCGGAGAGGAAATGAATTGCCCACAATTACCCAACTGTCAAAAAGCAGATGTCAAAATGGGGGTCTGTACATCCTCCCTCCCCAACCACCGACCCAAAGTTCCTAAAGTTGAAGACGTCAGGGTCAACCAAAGGATTCTGAGGATATAAAAGTGTTTTTAAAACGTGCTCTATTTTCGATTTCCTAAAATTAACAACCGGGTTCTGAAACGAAATAAACAAAACAAAACAACAAAACAAAAAAAACCACGCTCAGTATAACTGGACCGCTTCCTGAAAAAAACAAATCAACAGTTGTCTTTTTTTTTTTTTTTTTAAGGGGGGAACTGAAATGTTGGGAGAAGCCAAAAAAGGAAGCAGATCCCTGACTTTCACATCCACTGCCTCATCTGACCCCCAACCTCCTATGAGAAAGGAGAGGCGGGTGGAGCGGCCCTGCAGGTTCACAACCCCATCTCCGGACGCGTTTCGAATGCTGCGGATTTTAGAAAGGTAATACGGCGCATACACCTGCCAGCAAGGCTTGGAGCGGTACACTGTCATCCAGTTACCTGCATTTTTTTTTTTATTTATTTCTAGGAGAGAGAGAGAGAGAGACAGCATGAGCAGGGGAGGGTCAGAGAGAGAGGGAGGCACAGACTCTGAAACAGGCTCCAGGCTCTGAGCTGGCAGTCAGCACAGAGCCCGACGCGGGGCTCGAACCCACGAACCGTGAGATCATGACCTAAGCGAAAGTCGGACGCTTAACCGACTAAGCCACCCAGGCGCCCCCAGTTACCTGCATTTCTGTAGTGAAACTAAACGTAATAAATAAAGACCACCCACAGCTTGACATCGCTTCAAGTCCAATTTAACCACCAACAGAGTTACGGAAAAACCTTTGGGCTCCAGAGAGCTTTGGCATTTTGGAATTGCAGTTAAGTGACTGGGAGCTTGCACCCTTCTCTTTCCGTGGCGCAGAAAAGCGAGGCTCGGCGGACACTGCCGCTCCGTCGAGCCGGACGCTAAGCCGAGTGGGTCTCCTTCGAGCCCCGGCTCCGAGCGGGCGCAGCACCCCCGCCCGCCTCCCCGCTCCCCGTACCTGCTGCGGGCGCTCCTCCCGCGGCGGGCCGCGCACGTCCTGGATGGCCTCGTAGACGTTCTCGGAGTCGCTGCGCGCCAGGGGTCGCGGGCACACCCACGAGCCCGCCACGCTGCAGGCCTTGAAGCTGCCCGCGCTCCCGAGGAGGCCGGCAGGGGGCGCGACGGCGGCGCGCGCCAGGTCGTCCAGGGACTGCGCGGGCCGCACGGGCGCCGCGGGCCGCGTGTATAAGCAGGTGGGCAGGCCCGGCGCCAGGCTGCCGCGCTGGGTCGCGGCGCCGCGGCGCGCAGGGCCGCACAGGGAGCCCACGCGGCCCCGGGGCTCGGCGAGCGTGCCGTCGGGGCCCGCGGACGCCGGCGCGCTCACGAAGCGGTAGTCGTAGGCTAGCGGTTCCGGGGCCGCGGGGCCCGGGCGGAGCGCGGGCGGCGTGGAGGTGGTGGCCAGGTCCCCGAGAGCCGGCAGCTCGCGCACATACTGCGCGGGCAGGTAGAAGGGGCGGCCGCCGGGCTCGCGCCGAACGTGCCACCAGTGCTCCGTGCTTCGGCGCAGCAGCCGGTAGCGCTCATTGGGCTGGATGGCGACGCGGCGCCCGTCCTTGCCCGTGTACTCGAAGGGATGCTCCACCAGCACGTACACGTCCCCCTCGACGTCCGCCGCCATCGCGGCCCTGGCGTTTCCCTGTGAGTGAGTACCAAGAAGGAGGGGCACGGAGGTCAGGGCCACCGAGCCGGGAAGCGCACCGCACTAGGGGACAGAAGTCCTGGGTTCGAGTGCATCCCTCGTGTGCATTAGGGCCTCGGATTTCCGATCTCAAAAAAGGGGGACTTGGATAAAATAATCTCCAAGGTTCTCGTTCTTACACTCACTGATGGAATTATGACAATATCTTCATTCGGACAATACCTTCATTCCGTGGCATTGAGTATAAGATTTGAGTCTCGGTTCAATCCCTTGGTGGAGAAATTGTGGGTGATACTGTCCCAGCTTTATTTACAGCCAAGGAGGCCTGGACTCAAAGGGTTGGGGTGATTGCGATAAAGTCACCACATTTGCCTAAAAGTTGACTGGGCCTCGGTTTACAGGCCTGTGAAGTGGAGAGAACTGCCCCTTTTCCAACCCGCCCACCCCCGCCGCCCCTCCCCTCGCCCCGCCCCCTGCCCTGCCTTGCCCCGCCCCAGATGTCTCCCGCCGTCAGGAAATACGCGTGCCCGGAGCCTCCTCGCTCCAGGCTTCTGCGCCCCTGGCCTCTGGGATCAGGGTTGAGGCGCGGGGCTCTTTGGGAACCACCCCGGCGCCTCTCTATTCCGGGGAATGCCCCTGCCTCGCGTAGTCCAAGGGCCTTGGCTAAGGGACCCGACTGCCAAAGGCCGGGGAACCGGTTCTCTCGGTTTCTCTTTCCTTCCCCAGTGGCTTGGCCGCGGACGTGAACCCGGAGCCTGGCCCGCCCAGACCGGCCTGCACCGCCCCCTGTTCTCAGCTCCCACCGCCACCTCCCGAGTGAGGCTCGGCCCTCGCGGCCTACCCACTAGCCCTGTGATCTCCGCATCGCCCCGGGAGAGGGGCCCCTGGAGCATGCACGTTGTGGCAGTGACGACCCCAGAGGCGTCGTTCCCAGAGCCCCTCTGGAGCGATCGCCACAACCCGCCGCCCTCCACGCCAGCTTAGCTAGGCTCTGGGTGCGGTGTCGGGAGTCCGAGCCTAACTGTAAATCTGCGTGTCTATCAAAGAGATGAGTCGTTAGCCTCTTCCGTAAGTGGCTGGTCCCTCCAGGCCTTTACCCTGATCCCATCTCCTGCCCCATAAAGGTGTCCTGGGACCAGCTCGGTTGCTTGCTGAGGCTGAGGAACCCAAGGAACAGGGTCTGAGCTGGGTGGGAGGGGGTGGGGAGTGCAGGGTCTGGCCAGGGGCACAGAGCTCTCTTCACTGCTTTCTCCAGCTTTCCGTGATGGGGAAAGGGTTGCACACTGGGCCCTGGATGTAGTCAGTGAGCTGCCTGTAGCTAAGCCAACAAACCCCAGGGCGGACACCCCTTCTGTCACCTTCCCCCGGACCACCGCGGCTCACTCACGTTGGCAGGGCAGGTCTCTGCGGGCCCATGGGCAGGACCGGCCGAGTCAGCGGATGGATGCAGATTAGGCCCCTGCCATCTCCTTGGGCGGGGCTTCCAAGGGCTAAGCAGGAGAGACCTCCGTGAGCAGGAGCTGGCAAGGGGAGCAAAGAGGGAGAGGGATGCTCAGGAGGGTTGCCCCCAGTCCCCAAGGCAGCCGGATCTGGGAGGGGCCCGGAGGAGCCTGAATGAGTGTGTCTGGGCCAGTGGGGGACACTGGGAGTGGGACCACAGCAGGAGAAGGCGAAGGGAGGGAGTGGGCTGGAGGGGCTGTGCCTGAAGGGGCGCTGCCAGGTTGCAACTGGAGCCCAAGGTGGGTAGGGTCCCACCCCTGAGCCCCCCACCGTGGGATGATTTGTTGTCCTCCAGCCTCTGCGACCCACAGGCGCATAACTCTGGGACAGCTCAACCCCGGTTCCTTGTCTCGCCCAGGGGTTCCCATTACAACCGAAGCCATTTGCACCCGATTCACCAATTATAAGCCCTTTCCAGACCGACTGCACGCACCACTCGTTTGGGAACCACCTCCACCCTCCCCAGGCCCTTTCCCGGCGCAGCTCGGCCGGGCCTGGAGTTCCCACCGCAGGGATGCCCGCCCAGCGCAGGGTCTCGGGCTGGGTGGGGAAGCCGAGTCTCGGGACTCTCCTTCCCCAACTCTGGAGGATCCAGAGGAACCGGGAGGATCCCTGGAACTTCAGGGCTGACCGGTCGCCAGGAGGTGCTTTTCGGGCACTGCCCGGGCGACGCGAGCCACAGCGGCGCCCAGGCCTGCGCCGGGGACCTGGACGCGGGCCCCGTCTGTCCCCGGACGGAGGGCAGCCCTTCGATCTCCGCTCCTCGCGGGGGAGAGCCGACCCGCTCGGCCCCGCTCGGCCCCGCTCCCGGGTCGGCGCAACTCCCGCCCCAGCGCCGGGTGAAGGGGAGCAGGCGCGCGCGGCGCTGCCGGGGGAGGACCCGCCACCTGCGGCACCGCACTCCCCCAACCCCGGCCCAGCAACCCTCGCCCGGCCCGGCCCGGCCCCGGCACCTCGGGGCGTCCGATCACTGGCTTCGCCTCCACTTGTCCCGGCAGGCACGCGTGGTTTCGGCGGCCGGCGCTCCCTCCTCCACCGCCCAGCTCCCGCGCAGCCCGGTTTCCTGTTCAACAATACAGCGAGGGAGGCACCAGCCGAGAGCGCCCGGCAGAACTTCCTCCCGGGCCGAGGCTGGGCTGCGGCTGCTAGAGACAATCCCCGGTGTCCCTGCTTCCTGTCCCCTCTGGGCCGGGCCAGCGCCCTGGGAGCTCAGACGCCGCCCTCCCCCCTGCACCTCCTGGGATCCCGGGCCACACCTGGCTGTCTCCAGGGCGGTGGGAGAGGCAGGGCCAGGAGGGTGGCCTGACGGAGGGAGGGGAGGGAGCCTCCTCAACTACCTCGGGCCAGATTTCCCTCCCGCTGCTTGCTTCCCACCCCCCTGCCACCTGGGTCCTCTGCCAGAAGGGGGCCACTCTCCGAGCTGTCCATAGGGTGTCCTGGAACTGGACTCGCTCACCTCAGCATCTTTTCTTTCCCGTGAACTTGGGACACCACCACCTACTTCATAGGATCTTTAGGGAAGGTTGAATATTGTGAAGCACCGTACAGGAGCAGTATCGCATTACTATCGTAAGGACACACAGACCTGTTATTTTTATTATAAGAGGGGCTGTCCTCCTCTCTGAGGTGGGATTGAGGTCTCCAAACCCCCCATTCTCCTTTAGGCAGGAGGGGGGAGGGAGGCACAAATGTCCTCAGAGGCACCTTGCTGAGGATGGAGGCACTGAGACCAGAGGCAGGGTAGCACCCAGGTCCCGGGCCCCTGGCTCTTTGTCCCCATCCCTCAAACCCAGGTCCTTTGTCTTTTCAGAGCCCACCCCTTACGTCCCTGGAGGGGAGCTGGGGCCCAGGGGATACACATTAGATGCTCTCTCTCCTGGGCTGAAAGGCATCTTCAAGGACAAGAAACCGCAGAGCCAAATGTTTCGATCCCATTTTCCTGCAACCTGATTTCCCTGGAATGCGTGTTTCCTTCTCCTCTCCTTACGATGGGCAGTGGTGGGCTTCTGGAACTTCAGAGGAAGGTAGCAGCCAAGTCAAGTCCCCTTGGAGGCCTGAAACCATGAGCCCTGATTCTGGCCCTCCTCAGCCTTTCCTCCCGGAGTCCCTTCTCTGGCTTTGGATAACCCCGTGGGACACCATCCTGAGCTTTCTCATGTTCCAGTGCCAGGGATCGGTGGACAAACACAGGGAAGAAGCCATCATGGAATTTCAGGCATCAGCTTCAGGTGTTATACAGGAGCGCATGTGGGTAAATCTACCCAGAGGCCCTGAAATGCTAACCCCCTTCCCGCCACTGACTCTGGACTCCTGGTGGGAAGAGGACAGACTGAACACGGTCACCCCTCCTCCCCTGCATGCCCACTTCTGGGGCACAAGCCCACTGCCTGCAAATGTTTACCACCAACCACCCTCTGGCAGGCCAGGGACTGATGAGAGCTGGTGGGGGAGGGGGCATCAGATGGCAGGAGGCCTGGTGGATTCCCCCCCCGCCCCCCCGCAGCATCAGGATTCAGAGGCGAGACCAGAGGTGAGAAAGAGCAGGTCTTTACTGCAAAATCATTCAAAAATCACACAGCAGCAGTTCCTTCGGTACATTGCAAAGGGCCAGCACGCCTCAATAGAAAGTTTATTGCATAAAATGGCATTTTAAAAATAGTGTGGGCACCACTGAGGTTCACGTCAGCTTTCCATTGGAGGTGAGGGGTAAGAGTCAACTCCTCGGGAAGCATCAGCAGCTTTCTGGCACTGGGGAGAGGGCAAGCTGTAGTTAGTGCTGCGAGGCCCCGGGGGGCGGCCATGGCGGAAGCACACCCCATGCAACCTGAGCAGGCTCCCAGTGCCCCCCAGGGTGCCTTTGGGCACATACAACGTGCTCACGGCCCGACCCATGGTCCCAGGCTGGCTCCGGGCCACCGTGGGATCTGGGGCACCCAGGACCCTGGCGGGCCGCACCGGGTCTGCGGTGGGGCATTAATGCTGGCTATGGGGATGCCGGAGGAGGACGGGGCTCCGCTTCCCCATTTAGGAGGCTTTGGTGTGCCAGGCACAGGTGTGTGCCATCTTCTGTGACAGGGGGCAGGGAGGCTGTGTGGCAGCCCCCTCCCCCACCTGCCTCCCACCTCCTCTATTCTATTGCACAATTCATCCAGCTCCACAGGGCTGGGCAGGTGACTCAGCAGCCAAATCGCTCCAAGGGAGAGGTGGGAGTAGATTCGTCTCTTGACAGTGACAGGCAATCTCCACCTGAGGCCCCGATCTGAGCCGAGAGCCGACAGGATGGCCAGAGGACCCAGGGCTGGGGGGCAGGAGAGATCGGAGGGGGCAGCAGGGAAGCCACTCCCAACCACAGGGTCTAAACATCACTTTGAAAACCATTCCAGGCTCCCACTCTTCCCCAGACCCCTTCCAAGGTGACCCTGCTCCAGTGAGATTCTCCAGTTTCTGGCAGCACCCCGCCTGGGCCAGTCCAGCAAAGCTCTGCGAATCCATGGCTTTGTAAACTGAGGCTAAGTAAGCGTCCTTCCGCAAGGTGGCTGCTCCCACACATCTCAGCAGCAGGGCGGGCACTCCTCCTGGGAGGACAGGGTCGCTGCTCCTGAGGGCCCGAGGCTAGCCTGGGCTCACTGCCCTCTCTGTGGGCCCCGCCTTCCTCTGTCCCACAGGGGTCAGTCAGGCGGGGGGCAAGATCCCCCTGAGTGCGTCTGTAGCAGCCCCGGTCCGTCTGGCTGTGGGTCAGCGGTAGGGGGGGAAGGCCCGGGGCTGAGGGGTGGGCCAGACCCTGCCCTGGACCCAGGAAGGCTCAAAGTGCTCACAGTGCTGGTTCCGAGTCACTCCCTTCTGCAGGGACCAAGATCCCAGGCTACAGGGGTGCCAGGGGGCTCTAACACGGAGAAAGGTGATGGGCTTTTCAGGGGAGGAGGGCAGGCAGGGCAGAAAGAGGAGAGGGAGAGGAAGAGGGAGGTCATTGGGACGGACCCCGCCGGCCCCTGGGCAGTTTGGCACCTTGTACTTGAGCTGTGGGCAGCGAGGGCCCGGCGTGGGTGACAGAAAGGCACCCAGTCCAGCTGACACGCTCTGGCCCAGCAGTGGCCCGCCTGCCTGCGGGCCACATGTTCCCACACGTCTGCTCAGCGTGAGAATGTCTGGATTTCTTGGGTGACTTGTGTGGGGTCGAGAATAAAAAAATATTTTCTATTGAAATATGAAGGGGAAAAAGCCCGCCTTAAAAAACTAGACCTTTGAATCAGGAATGTGGAATTGAGCATGTGCCCAAGTGCTGTTTCCACAGTGTTTGAACAGCCCTAATGGAGGTGCCGGGTCTGTAAGGTGAGCCGGGGCCTGACTAGTGCAAAGCTCCCCTCCTCGCTTCCCCTGGGACTGGTGGTGTCCCCACCTTCTGGGGCAGACGGGTGGTAGAGGGAGTGGGGGACATCATCGAGGGCTCCATCTGGCAGGCTCGTGCTCTGGTCGCATCTGAGTCTTCCTGCCAGGGGACATGGCTGTGACCCCTTGAGAGCGCGCAGGGTGACGGCGCAGCCAGCGGGGCTGGCCACGGGCCGCTGCGGGCGGGCACAGCACACCGGCTCAGCTGAGAGCGCTCTGTTCTTGGTACTTGCGCCGGCGGGCACAGCGGGGGCAGCCCTTCTTCACCACGGCCTGGCAGCTCTGGTGGAAGACGGTCTTGCACTCGCCACACCTGTGGGAGACCCGTGAGGGCTGCTGGTGCCAGGGGACCGGAGGCTGGCCAGCGTCCCTGCTGGAGCCCGCTGCGTCCCCACTGCCAAATCACCTGGCGATGGTGCTCACCAGTGACGCCGCAAGCGCCGACACTCTATTTCTAATTCGCTTTCTAGAGAGGCTGCCTGAGACTTAGGAGGTGATTCCTTGCCTATGCTGAAAACACTGCAGTTTAAAACGCGGAGCCCAGGGGCTGAATCTGAGCCGGGAGACACCTACTGAAAGTGAATGAATGCTCCCGCCCGTTCAGCTTCCCACTTCCATGTGGGCTGGAATGGAGGGTTGGTGGGTGAAATTTTCCATTTAGAGGCTTCTGAGAAGGAGCAGTAACGGGACAAGAGCGATTGTTACTGCAGCAGAGAGCAAGGCGGGTACCACCCACCAGGTGCCCACTGTGTGCCCAGCCTGTGCCAACACTCCAGGGCAGTAACTCATCTGGTCCCTCTCAACCCCTTCGTAGATGACAACCCTGAGACCCTCACTCAAAGAGGCAGCAAGCCACCTCTTCTCTAGGAAGACAGCTTCCTCGGTCTAGGGAAGGGTCCCGCGAGGGCTCTCGTATCTCCGAGCTGGCCAGGGGCTGGCCGTGACTGCGCAGGGCATCGGCTGCTCTAGACAACCTCGCTGCCCCGTGGCACTGGCACAGGTGGGTGCTCACTGTGCACCCGCACGACGGCGCAGAGTCTGCCTCCCTGGCATGCTGGGGCCAGCCATGGTGGGGGGGTGGGGGGGGTGCATGGCTGGCCAGGTGTCCCGCATACCTGACGGTGGTGTCAAACTCGAAAGGGAAGATGATGTCGTGGTGGTGGCAGATCTGGCAGATGAAGCCGCGCTGGGTGCACAGGTCGCAGTGGTAGACGTGCTGGGAGGCAAACGCAATCACGGCGTCGAGGAACCCTTCGTATGCCCCGTCCGCGATCTGTGGAGGGCAAGGTCAGGCTGCCAGGCCGTTCAGGCAGCTGGGCTGAGGCTGAGGCCATCTGTACGAGGGGGCCCGCTGCTGTCCCTGGGACCCTGCCTGAAGAATTCCGACCCCAGAAGAAGTTTCTTCTCACTTGGGCCGTAAAGTCTTCCTGAATCAGGCCGAACATGGCAGGTGTCCAGCACCCCCGGAAGCAGAGGTCACTGCGGACACCAGGCTCGACAGATGAGACCCCAATCCACAGTACCCCCACTCAAGGAAAGGAGTGTCCCCAGCTTTCACCCCTGTGGCCCATCCTCCCTCAGCCCTCCAGCTGGGGACGGGTCCAGATGCAGGGGAGGGGCTGAAAAGCCTGTGACCCAGGCTTTGCCGGACTGTCTGCTCACTGCAGGGACTGGCGCTCAGCCATTGCCCTGGCAGTGTGGGACAGCGAGACATGCGGTCTGAGGGCCTGGAAGACTGCGGCCTCCCTGTCCCTTCCTCCTTCCTGGCTTCCCATGAATGAGGTCTCTCTAGAGGGGTCTGGGGGCCAGAAGGGTGTTCTCACCTGCTGGAGGTCAGCGACACTGTACTTGTGGGGGGACCCCAAGAGGTAATTCCTGTGGTTGAGCCTTCAAAGAAAACATAAGAGGTTCCTTATAAGGGTTTTCCAGGATCCGGGCCAACCCGTGTTTGTGTGCATTCCTTCAGCTGCTAACCAGGTATGAGCACCTGGACAGGGCGGTGCCTGAGAGCACAGTCGCCACCTGGGTTGGGGCCTTGGTCTTCCAGGTGACCTTGGGTAAATTCCTTACCCTCGCTGAGCCTCAAGTTTCCTCACCTGAGAAACAGAGCTGTTCTGAGGATTCCTTTATTTAAAGCATTTGGCACAGTGCCCCGCACACAGTGAACAATGAATCATTCTCAGCCAGAGCTGGTAACGCTGAAGTGTATAACCGAAATTTGCTAAGACGGTGCAACTTAGATGTTCTCACCAAATCTACATGTGTACATCTAGTAAGAGGATGGACGTGGTAACTAACTGGAGGGGAGGGATCCCGTCGCAATGTCTACACACTTCACATCATCATGGCGTTAAATGTCCTACCTTTCTGACACTGACACTTCAGTTAAGCTGAACCAGTTTCCAAGAACATTTAAAGGGATAAGATGTCTACAAGAAATACCAATGGGGAGGAGGATGAAAGTGAACACGTCTTATATCCATGAACCCCTTTCACCTCACGGGAATCCTGTGAGGTTGGTACTACTCGAATCCACACTTTGAGAAGAGGATGAAATGGAGGCAGAGAGAGGTTAAATAGCGTTAGCGTGTCTGTGGCCACACAGCCAGTATGTGGCAAAGCTGGAGTCTGAACGCAGCAGTCTGGCTCCAGAGCCCCCATCCCCACCCATTCAGTGAATGCCTGTAGGAGTTAGCTGCTGTCATTATTACCTCCATTACATACTGGGGACAGATATGCACAGGACGTGGTCTGTGCCCTCCTGTAGCCCCCGGTCTAGCTGAGGGACAGACGGTCAAGCATCTAGTTTTGGTGCTCTGTAAGAGGCTCTGAGACGTGGCCTAAGTACAGCAGGTCCCATTTCACGGTGGGGTGGGGCGCAGGGGCGACGGAGGACAAGGACGGCTCTACTTTCCACCCATGGATGGCAGAGATCCTAGAAATTATATCCTGAGGGATGGACAGGAAATACCCGCAGAAATTCCCTGGGGACAACCCTGCCTGGCCTTGCTGTGTGTGCCCGTGGGGGTACTGGGGTTGGGGAGCAAGCTCCGAGTCTAAGGAGAGCTTGGCAACTTGCACCAGGATGCTCGGGACATCTGGGTGGGAGGGTGCCAGGCCCCGGGGCATCTGGAAACGGGGGGCCGGCCAGGCTCCACCCAATGGCCTCAGTTGTGTTCTGGGGGAACCCATTCCGGGGCCAGGAGGACAAGTCCCACCAAACAGCCAGGCATGTGCTATGCCACGGGGGAGAGGACACCGCTGACTGCCTGCTTGGTTCACTGCGTCGGTGTCTCCAGTAAAACTTCCAGCTTTCCGGGAACAGCAAGCTGCCATTTATCATCAGGAAAATGCAGGGGGTGGGGGTGGGGGGGGGCACGCGGGCCATCCCTGAGCCTGCAGGAAGGGCGGGGCTGGTCTGAACGGAGAGTCATCTGTCATCTACTCTCTGTCCACAGTCATGGAAGCCCCAGGGACCAGCCAGATCCTTCCTTGCAGGCCACCGTCCCCGGGGCCTGTCCCACTCTCAGTGAGGCTTGCAGGCGGTTTCTCCGTCCAGCACTCCGTCCAGGTCGGAGGGGATAGAGCGCTGGCCCAGCGGCAAGATGCCGCTTCTCATCCTGGCCGTCAGGAGAGTAATCTGCACCCCAGGGCCATTCCAGGGCTCTGTTCTCCACCCAACAATCAGGAGACCCCTCTCTGTCCTCTTCTGGTGTGAGGCTGACTGCCTGGGAAGGGGCCAGAGAGACCCTCTCTGGAGGAGACTGGAAGACAGAGGCAAGGTTGTCCTTTCACTGCTGCAACCAGTGATGGGGTGGGAAAGGGCACTGGCGAGGCTGGCACGTCTGGGTTCCAGGCCCAGGCTGGGGGACTCCTCTGAGCTCAGGTCCCTTCTCTCCCCACCCATCCAAGGCTCCCCTTTCTCTCAGAGGGCCCAGCCCAGCCAGAGGGCTGCCGCCAGCAAAGGGGAACTCTCCCTGACCTCACTCACACTGAAGACCTGCCCTTCCTTCTCAACAGTTCTGGTCCTCGGCCTCCACTCTGGCCGACGCAGGCCAGGCCTCCACACCTCCCTGGGCTAATTACTGCACCAGCCCCCATGCCCCACTGCGGCCAAGCCGGCCCCTTCTAACCCCCAGAGCGGAACGCTGACAGGCCGTGCTCGAAACTCTTCGCAGGGCTCCCCGCTGCTGGCAGGAGAAATCCAAACCCGCTGTGGCACAATGGACCTCGAGCTCTGCCCCTGCACCTGCCATCCGGCCGCACGGAGCCCCGCCCAGGTCTGGGTGAGCCACACTCCTGGCCTCCTCCACATCACAGGCCCCCTCACACCAGAAAAGCTGGGCCCTCCCTTCCCCTTTCTTCTCCTTGGTTCTTTTGCAAAATCCCAGTTCGCTATGTACGTGGTGTCTGTGTTAAGGCAACGCCTTTCCTGTGTGTCAGGACAGAGCTCTGGAAGCAGGTCCTAACATACTGATGGCGGCGGGACTGGAGGAGCAGTGATCCGAACTTCCTGCTTAATTCTTTTACGCTGTTTGTGTATTGACCAACTTTGTATAAAAGAAACACTTTTTTTTTTTTTTAAAGAAAAGAGCAGAGCGCTACAAGCCCTCAGCTCAGACGCCATCCCCTCCAGCCCTCACGCGGCTGGGTCCAGGCGCTTTCCCTCACAGCACAAGCCTGTGTCCTTCCCCAGACTCCGAGCCCCTCCAGGGGCCCTCACCACAACTCCGGAAGGCCACGTGAGCACAGGGATTACTGGCCCATTTTATAGATAAGAAAGAGGAGGCTCAGAGAAGTGAAGCAACCTCTCTGAGTCATACAGCAAGTCCGAGGCAGGGCAGAGTCTGCTCCTGAGGTCCTTCTCCTGCCCCATGTTGCTTCTAAAATGGGACTTCCACTAGTGTGGCCCTGCTCTCTTGAAGGCTGGTAGGCTGCACAGTGGGTATGCACTACTGCTGCCCAAGTTAGGAACTACAGGGCCAGAGAGAGCCAGGGCGGCCTGGCAGGTCAGTAAGGCCGACGACCAAACAATGTGAGCGAGGCCGGGCGAGGCCAGCACCTGGGACACAGCCTGCAGGTACCCGGCCTGCTCAGGTCTACGAAGATGCCCTTGACCGGGGTGGGTGATGATGGGGTGATCTTGCCACCCGGTCAGCAGGTCTGGAGGGCAGATTCTCTGGAGCCCTGAGGCCTAGGATCTCAGAAAGGAGTGCAGTGAGTGAAGACCCAGGTGCCCAGTTGATGACCGAGACAGGCCAGGTCGCCCCAGGGGGCAGCCTGCTAGGGTCCCTTGTGGTGGCACCCAGGGGGCTCTCTGGTCCTGTGGAGGCCAGGGCACAGCTGGCTGCTCTGGGAGCCTAGGAGGAGCCAGCCTCTCCCCTGCAGCAGCTCCCTCCTTGAGATCCCCGGGGTGTGTGTGTGTGTGGGGTCTGTCCTGGGCACTGCTGGGCCCCAAGCAGCCATGCAGGAACAGCCGTGGGGGAACAGTAGCCCATCGGAGAGGTGGTCCCTGGGCCAGCGCTGTGTGGAATTGTTCTTGGGGGCAGGGGGGATACTGTGAGCTGCCCCAAGTCCCCAGAATCCCAGCAACAAAGCCCAATGGGACAGTAGGCAGCAGCTCCTCCGCCTGGGTCAGCCCTGCTGCAGACCCCAGGACAGCACAGCCCCAGGGGGCCCGCAGCCTGGGTAGGGGTTGCTCATGACGGGCACAGAAAGGCCCTAAGCTCATACTGAAGCATAACATCACCTCCCACTCCTAAGCAGGTTCCCAGGCACCGGGGGCCCAGAAGCTCCTTCAAGGGCGTCCTGAGGCTCCCACCCTGACCTCACCCTCTTCTGAGGACTCTGGGAGCGACGCTGTGCTGGACGGCGGCAGAGCAGCCAGGAGTGGGGGACTGGGCAGGGAGTGGCTGGGGCACCATGGCCCAGCCTTCTCACAACACCCCCTCCTCCCTCCTCGCATGCCCCAGGGCCCTCTCTGTTCTCCCCTCGTATGGGGCCTTCATTCATGGCCTGCACACCCTGTTCCTTCCACCTGGAACAGTCTTTCCTGAGTCTTCTCCTTTCTGACTCTTACTCATTCTGCAGGGCTTATACGTACATTCCTGCAGGAAGTCTTCCCTGCTCTGCCCTCCTCCGGTCCAGATTAGAGGGCTCACCTCTACTTCCGGGCGTCCTGCCTCTCCTCTAGCTCCGTCCCTGCCGTAGCTGTGGGCTTGCCTGCTCATCCGCCTTCCCTTCGAGAGGGTCGGACCTGGGTCTACCTTGCTCAGTGTGGAGTCCACAAACTGGCCCAGTGCTGAGCACTTAGTATGTTCTCAGTAAACAGTTGTTGAATGAATCCAGGAATGAATCCGTGAACAAATAAAAGCCACTCCCAAAGCATGTGGTAATTTCCCCAGACGCAACGGGAAGGTGACTTCTGCTCGGCCCTGGCATTTTCCCCAAGGGGGCGTCTTGGGCAAGCGCTGGCTGTGCATGTGCGCCTTCGTGTGGGTCCAGGACGCTCACCTCTTGCTCAGCTCCTTCAGGGCCCCACTTCGGCACAGGCCCAGGTAATCGCCCAGAAGCTTCAGCTGCTCGCGTCTCCTCCGGATGAGGCGCATCTGCTCCACGTGCTCGTACAGCGAGGCGTTCACCAGCTGCAGGTTGATGAGGGGCTGGGCCCGGATGTGCGTCAGGAACTTCAGAGCCTGCCGGCAGACCTGGGACACAGGGTGGGACAGAACGGCCTTTCGGTGAGCACCTCTGTGACAGACACGCTCACCCAGCCGACCACCGCCCTCCTAGGGAAGTGGTCCCACCTTCACTGCACAGATGAGGAAACGGGGGTTTGGAGACGCAGTGACCTGGCCTGGGTCCACAGCTCATAAAAGTCCAGATCTGAACCCAGTCACCCGGACTCCCAAACCTACTCTCCCTCTCCGGCACTCCCTCCCCCCGGCCACACCGGGTCAGTGCCCCTCTCCCCCTGGGCCCACAGATCCTTCCCACTATTTCCTGTCCTCCCAGCCCCCATTTCCCTGCCTGACGGAAACAGGCACTGCCCCAGCGCCGACTCAGGAACCAGGTGACTGTCTGAGTCAGGCTCCAGCCACAGGAAGCTACAGATCAGGCACAGCTTAACAAGGTTTCTCGAGACCCCCACCCCCACCCCCCAAGCTCTCAACAGCAGCACCAACCAGGGCTCCCCCAAGTCCCCGTGTGGAGGGGAGTGATCGATCCCAGCCTCTCCCAACCGATAGGGTGTTATGGGTTCTACCCTCAGCCCTGACCCTAATGCCAAAGCCAGTTACTGAGCACCTGCAGACAGTGGGCTGAGGATCTCAACCACATCCTTTCTTCATGCTTATGAGAATCCAATGGGGGAGGTGTCATCACCCCCATTTTATGAGTAAACTGAGGCCCAGAGAAGCAAAAGTGGCTTATCTAATCTACCTGCAGAAAGCAGAGGCCGGGTCTAAACTGAGGTGTGGTCTCTGCACACTTGGCTGCCTCATTAACCCACAAGAAGCTTCTCTCCCCTTCTGTCTCCTCCTTGCTTAGTAAGGATGGAGGATCTGAGATTGTCTCCACCATCAGCTGCCATGCAGTAGGCAGGAGTCAGGCTTTCAAGTCAGGACTGAATTCGAATCCTGGCTCTACCACTTCCTAGCAGTATGGCCTTGTGACACTTATTTAACCTCTGTGACTCAGTTACCTTGTCTGTAAAGTGGGGAAAGGAAAAGCACCTCTCTTACGGAATTATTTTGGGTTTAGATTAAAACAAAATAATAATAATGTTGGGGCGCCTGGGTGGCTCAGTTGGTTAAGCGTCTGACTTGGGCTCAGGTCATGATCTTGAGGTTTGTGAGTTGGAGCCCTGCGTTGGGCTCTATGGTGACAGCTCAGAGCCTGGAGCCTGCTTCAGATTCTGTGTCTCCCTCCCGTTTGTGTTCTTTCTTTCTCTCTTAAAAATGAATAAATAAACTTAAGAAATGTTAAAAAAATTTTAAAAAGTAATAATGAAAGCTCCTGGCACATAGCATTTCCTCTAAAGGGAGCTGCCTTCAGACCCGGAGTGCCTGCGCGGCCCTGCTGTCCCCTGGAGTGCGGGGAAGGTGCCGGGGCCCTCAGGAGACTCTTACACTGGGGGCCCGGGAGCCTGTGGCCTCCTGTCCTCCAGCCCTGGTGCCTCCCGCAACAGCAGAAGACTCCTCTTCCCCCTTGCTAGTGCCCTGAGGCCCCAGCCACCAAACGGCCCAGCAGTAGAGCTCCAGTGAGAGCCCGGACTGCTCTCTGTCCCCGGCCCGGCCCTTCCCATGACAGCTTCAGGCCTTGGGCGAGGCTCGGATGAAACGATACACAGGAATGTGCGCTGCAGACTGCCAAGTGCTGTGGACGGGCAGGAGCTTCCTGCTCCCTAGGGGCTATTCCTGTCCCATGGGCTTGTTGGAGACGGGCGAGGGAGCAGCCCTGGCACTGGGCTGACTTCCTGCCAAGGGCGAGTCAGGCCCCGCACAAGTGGGTCACCTGGTGGTAACAGTGAACAATAAGGGCCCCAACCTGTGAGCCAGCGCTTTCTACTTCGAATTTGCCTGTCTTGCATAGGCCAGGGATCTTTGAGAGAGCAAGAGTGCATGCTGGATATTTCCTGATCTCAGATATGCCGAGAAAAGTACCGTAATTTTCTAGTTGGAAAAAGGAAGTAGCACAAGGATTACAGCAATGAATGAGAGGATGGCTTAACAAGTGTCCGGATGTTGTAAACAGCTAGTGTGTTTTATGGACAGAGAATTATTTGCATTTGTGGCCGTTCTGAGGTTTAATATTCTGCAAGCAGTTAGTTAAATACTCACCACTGAGGGCAGGAGTGAGGACAGGTAACCAAGTAAAAAGCCAAAGTGAAGCTAATGTCCTTGAGGCTCCGGTCCCCAGCAAGGGGGAGGCTGGGGTGGCACAGAACCTGAGAGTCACGATTCCCCATGCTCTGATGACACACCCGACCCATCAAGACGGCATGGCCACTAGGCCTGGGTCTTGAGAAACAAGTAGCTTCTTCTTTGTGCTTCTGTGTCTGTCTTATGCAGAAATCCATGCCTCTGGGAGAAAGCCATGTCTGTGCTCCTCCAGGCAGGCCCTGATCAAGTGACGGAGGGGCTGAAGGTGTGAACGACGGCCTCAGGACAAAGAAAGGGCATTGATGTAAGGCTGAAAGAGACTGGCGGGTCCCAACTCCTTTAATGTCCCCCGAGGTAGACACTTATTAATCCCTCTTTATAGAGGAGGAAACGGAAGTTAAATAATTGGCTAATGGGAACCTAGGTAGACAAGTGGGTGAGCTCAGGTGGAGGAGGGGAATGTGAAAGACCTCAGAATACATCTTATTCAAAAGCATTTGGTGAACATAAAAAAGTACCCAAGACTAAGTCATACTAAATGATACTAAGTGGACAAAGCATGTTATAAATCAGTATGAGTCCAGTGTGACTCCAGCTGTACAAATGTACGTAAACAGATATACAGAAAAGGCTGACTGCTCCAAGGGGAAGTACAGCCTGTTGGCCAGCCCACCCGTCCATCTATCCACCCATCCATCAGTCCATATCCATCCACCCATCCATCCATCCACATTCATCAACCCACCCATCTACCCATCTATCTATCCACATCCATTCATCCACCCTTCCACCGATCTATCCATCTACATCCATCTATAAATACAATCTATCCTATCTTTCCTTATCTATTCTTCCTCTCCCTCTCTCTCTCTCTCTCTCTCTAGTTGCTGGTGCCTTAAACAGTTTTGTCTGGAGCCACAGGGAGCTGCAGAGAACCACTCTCAGACCTCCACCTGAGGACCAAGGCAAGCACTGACAGAGTTCTGCCCAGGAGCTATAGACCAGCAGCACATTTTTTTCTTGGTTGGCTTCTCCCGTCCCCTGCCATCATGGGGCCTGAACCAGTGACCCTAGAGTCCCTAGAGCCAAACTCCTCCACACAGACGAAGAGCAGCAACAAAGGGGAGTGACCATTCGTTTGTCACTCCTCAGCCCTGTGCGGCCATGACAGGCTGGGCTCAAGGCTTACCGGGCGCTTGGTGAGGTCCCAGTTGTGGATGATCCTGGCCGGAATCACTGAGGCATCGTCTTGGTGGCAGATGTCGCAGTAATAGAGGCCAGAGAAGGCACAAAGCTTGGGTCGTACAAATGAGAAGCCAATCTGTCGGGAGCAGCCTGGGGAGAGGGACGGCGGGAGAGTGAGCAGTGGCGGGGCCAGAGTCTGCAGACAACGCAGAAGCCCCCAGGCAGAAGGACCTGCTATTTCAGGAAGGGACAGACATCAAAGGAGGACACAAAGCTCAAACAACCATCACTCACATGCCCACTGCTGAGAAACAACCCCATTACTGAGTTGTTACAACAAAACACCGTAATGATTATTGCTGTCATTTTTGCAGCCGAAGAAAGTGGTGCACAGAGAAGTCAGGAGACCTGCCCAGTCACAGGACGACTAAGTGGCAGGGCCAGGAGTCGGATTTGGGTTGCGTTGGTGTGAGAGCCCACATCCCCTTCTATCTAGCTGCCTGCATTCAGTGTTCTCACTGCTCGCTCACCAATGCCAACCTCCCGTAGGTCCACCCCTCCACTGGGGCCCAGAAACGTTAGCAACCAAGTCAGTGCCCGGGCAAGCAGGGTAGGAGCTGGGGGATGTGGGGCTGGCCACAGGGAGTGCGTGGGGAGCCAGCCGGAGGCAGGGCCATCTGCACGCTGCCTGGTGCCAGCTTGAATGTCAGAGATGCTGGACACCTAGGGACAGTGGTACAGGGTCTGGCTTCAGCTCATCTGCTGGAGGTCCCTCCCCAGTGGCAGGCGGTGAGAGTTAGAGTGAGGCTCGAATCCTGAGCCCATGCTGCCTCCCACAGGGCCAGGGGAAAGGGGCCTCTGGCCTGGGGACCAGAAGGGCCAGCTCCTCTGCTAATAGCTGCTTCATCCTAACCTTCACTGAAGTTTTGCAAGGTTCCATTTCAGTATCTATAAAATTCAGCCGCTCCTTGCTCTTCTGTGGGGGTGATGCCCAAGTTTAAAGGAGAGGAGGCTCTGAAAGTGCCCCGTGAACCATGAAGTACAGCCAGATGCCGGCAGTGGGCGTCTGCCCGGCCACTTGCTTAGGAAGGAAGCCCGAGCCCCCAGATTCAGTCTTGGCCTGCGGGCTGGCAGGTTACAGGCACAGCAAGAGCCCGTGCCCTTCTAGCATTCACACCCACTGGGGGACCCTCCTCACCAGCCCTGGGGCGCCTGGCCTCCTCCCTGAGCCCAACACCCACAGGCGGAAAGTGCAAAGCCTGAGTGTTAGGGGTTGGCAGGTGGGGGGAGGGAGTGAGCAGGGACTTGAAAATGTCTTCTGCAGGAAGAAAACCGCAGACCACTTCCTTCCAGATGCCCTAGGCAGACACCCTCCCCCACCCGGCCCCAGTCCCACAGGCTCTGGCCAACAGGTTGGTCCTCAAACCACCTGCAGCCATGATGCCTGCTGTGGCACTGTGTGGCAGGGCAAAACCCTCACAGTTCACCGGGGGAACCAAAGCTGATGAAGACGGGGGTCTGGGTTGGGGAGAAGAGCTAAAAATGGAATGTGAGCCATGGAATACCTCACAGCCTGGAAAAGCAAGGCGGGTGGAGAGGCCCTGTGGGGACGCGGCCAGAGCAAGGGTCCAGGGCCGTCAAGGTCCTCGTCTGGCTCCACCACGGGACAGGTTATTGTGAGGAGTAAATTAAACACTCCAAATAATTAGCTGCTGGCCCCGTGCCCCCACACAGAAGAATCTGATTTGAGGACAGTAATGACCCAGCAGAGGTACTGACTTAGAACACTATCCATAACACATTCTTCAGTAGAAGAAAGCCCAAGCCCCTGAATAATATATTTAGCTGTGCTGGCCCATGCAGTGGTCACAAGCCATGAGTGCCCATTTCGACTTCAATACTTTTAAGTTAAACCGAAAACCTCGGTTCCTTAGTCGCCCTGGCCACATTTCAAGTACTCAGGGGTCACATCCGGCTTGTAGTTACTGTAGCAGACAGCACTGGTCTAGAAGATTTTCATCACCGGAGAATGTTCTATCGCACAGCATTCAGTAGGATAAGCCCATTTTTTTTGTAAGTGAAAAAGACTGTGCGCTTGCAAAAGCATGCAGAAATATCTGGAAGGGCGCCATGCCCCTGCTCCGACAGAAGCCAACGCTGTGATGATATAATAAGGAAGGGGGTGGAGAGCTCGGCTCTCTGGATGGAACTCCCGGAGCAGAGATGGCAGCACCCCGCAGAGCTGCCGCCTACGGGTCCCGACCCTCGGCAGGGCCGCTGGCCTCAGTGGGTGCTGGGGAGGAGTGGAGGCCATCTGCTATGACACCCCGGTGGGGGGGGGGGCACGGGGGCCCTCATGGTGCACCAGGGGAGGGCAGAGTGCCTAAGGAGTGAGGCGGGCAGGCTGGGGGCAGCCGGACAGCAAGTGAGCACCTGCACAGAAGCAGCCCTGGGAGTCAAGGCCCTTCTCCGTAGGGATGGCCACAAGGTACCGCAGCAGGAAGCCGTTCTCCCGCGTGGCGAACTTCAGCACCTCCTGACAGGTTTCGTCCAGACTGCCGCCCAGCGTCACTGCCTCCTCGGCCGTCTCCAAGTAGGATGCCAGGACCTTGCGTACCAGGTCCCTCCACAGGGCGGCCTCCTCAGCGTTCCCTGCCTGCAGCTTCAGGACGGCCTTGGCCGTGATGATCTTGAAGAAGGATGGGCCCCCGAGGCTCGCGTCGGGCAGGATATCTCGGATGGTCTCCACTCCGTGGCTGTCACTTAACATCTTCTCGTTGTTTCTCACTCGGAAGCATTTCAGAGACTCCAAGGACAGGGAAAAAATATAGGGTACCCAGGTCCTGTCCGTGTACAGGTACAGAAGGGATTCTTTGATGGCATCTGGCTCGGGGACCTGGGCAGAGGACCACGAGAACTGCGTGCCCTGAAGGGTCTCAGGCTCAGCGGGCAGGTCAGGGTGGGAGGGGAGGCCGCCCTGGGGGGCGTCTGGGGAGTCCTCGGGTGGCTCCGGGTACTCGATGTTCACCCACTCCTCCTCCTGCTGGGGCCGGCACTTCCACAGGGCCTCCCGCACCCGGTCCAGCCAGTCCTCGGCCTCGTCCTGGGAGGAGGCCCGCAGGGCCAGCTTCCTGCCGGAGAAGACGAGCTCGAAGCGGCCGTCGCCGTGGGCCGGCCCCACGGCCTCGCAGCGCAGCAGTGAGCAGTTCTCCACGCAGGTGCGCTCCTCTGTGTTCAGGTAGAGGCGGAACTCCAGCGGGGAGAGCTCGCAGAAGAGCTCCTTCCAGATGCCCATGGCGCCCCGCCGCTCCACGGTGCCCAGCTTCAAGAGGCCTCGGAATGGGTTGGACAGCCCTGGGGGACAGACAGACGCACTTGAGATAGCGGGCCAGGCCTCCAGCTCCCGAGGCCCTGCGGCAGGCGTGGACAGGGGCGGGAATGCTTCATCCCATCCACACCCTCAGCTGTTGACCTTGTTCCTGAATTTTACTACGAAAAAAATAAAAGACTAGAAAAAATTATGTCCACAGAGCCCGCACTATGCCACCCGTGCCCACACTCGGAGATCCCCCTTGTCCCCAGGGCCGAACTCCTGGCTCAGTCTGAGGCCAACTCCTCTGTCTGCACAGGGGGAGCCCTCCCCACCGCCCACTCAAGGACAAGGATGTCCCTATAGCAGCCCCCCCTCCCTCTCTCGTGTCACCGCTTTCTCCCTTCCCTCCTGGCTCGTTCCCACTAGCACACAAACACGCTGTTATTTCTGCCATCTTTAAAAACAGCTTTCTTGATGGCACTCCCAGCTCTAATTACCACCCTGTGCCTCTGTCCCCTTTACAGAAAGCCCCGAGGAGGTGTCACAACTTGTGTCTCTAGTTCCCTTGCTCCCGTTCCATCTGGAATCTGCCCCAGTCAGGTTTCTGTCCCCTTCTTCCACTCAAAATGCACTTGGGAAGCCCCGTGCCCTCCTTGTCACCAAATCCAAAGGCTAATCGTGGTCCCAATCTGGCCTGGCCCATCAGGTCTCAATCTGGCCTGAGCCCCCCTTCCCTTATGGGACACTTCTCTCACACAGCTGCTGAGGTGCCACTCTGGGTACTCCTCCGCCACCACAGGCTACTCTTCTGTCCCCTGGGCTCGCTCCTCCGCCTCTCCCCGAGAGGGAGTGCCCCAGAGCTCAGTCCTGGGTCCCCTTCTCCATTGATACCCACCTCCTACCTGATTGCACCTATGTTTGGGGCTTTATGCCAACAACTCCCCAGTGTTTCTCTCCAGTCTGAACCTCGCCCCTGAACTTCAGATTCAGATCTCCAACTGTGCCACATATGGCTGATATCTAACAGGCATCTCATAACTGACATGCCCGAAAATGAATTCCTGCCCCTCCCACTGCAAACCAGCTTTTCTCCCAACAGACCTCATCTCATAAATGGCCAAGTGCATCCTTCAAGCTGCCTGGGCTAAAAACCCTTCCTTTCTGTCACACCCATACACATACAGCCCATCAGCAAATCCTGCCGGCACAGCCGGAACCCTCTGCTCTGCCGCTACCACGCAGGCTTGACGGCTGTCACCCCTGGCCTGGCTTATAGCAAGAGCCTCCTGGCTGGGCTCTCTCCCTGAGGGCCTTCAGCATATGAGCCAGGATGACTCCCATTTAAAGGAAGTCAGATCATGTCCCTTTGCCGCAAACCCTGCAATGGCTGCCATCTCCCTCAGAAGGAAAGCTCACTCCCTTCTGTGGCCCAGGAGGCCCCCTCCGTCACTCTGCCCTCATCTCTAACCATCCCCTCCTGGTCCAGCTCCTTGGTTTCCTGGGTTCGTGCCCGTGGCAGTGTCTTTGGATTTGTTCCCCTGCCTGGGACACACAGGTCAGCCCGTGCCCTCCTCCCTCCCTCCCTTCACATCTCCAATGTCACCTCATCTGTGAGGGCTTCCTTGGCCACATATACGAAATGGTACGTGCCCCATCTTGGCACTCCCCAAGCCCACACTATACATTTCCTTGTTAATTCTCTTCTCTCCTGCCTCTCATGCTAGGATAGAAGTCTGTGAAGACGGGGACTCCACTTTTCTTCTTGCTGTGTCCCCAGCACCTAGAGCAGCCCGACACAGCAGATAATAAGTACCCGCTGAATGAGTGTGTGCCTGGACAGCACACATAGCTCCAAGCTCCCGGTTTCCTAGGGCTCTGCCAGCAGTCGGGGGTCCAAAGAACGCACCATTCTCTCTCCCAGCCTAGACTAGCCTCGGAGATTTCAAATAATTGTATAGGGTCTTCCTACCCTTCGGGAAACCTGATGGCCTAGGCATGAGGCACACCTTCTCTGGCATGGTTACATGGACTGAAAGAAGAACCTAAAAGAAGCCCAGCATGGAGACCAGGGCTCTACCCGTGTTCCCCAAGCCAGGAGCCTGGCCAGAATCGTCTGCTGGGTCGCTGCAAACAGAAAATGAAGACAGAAGGAGACCGACTCCAGGGCAGACTTTTTGTTATGGGGGTTATGGAGAAGTAGGTTATGGCTGCTTAATGCTTTTCAGAATTTCACAGGGTATGGAACTCGAGCAGGCCTCAATGTGAGCAGCACACGGAGGACACTAAACAGCCGCAGCGCTGATGCATGCCTGCCAGGGCTGTTTAAACAAGCCATCGAAGATAGAGGCCATGGCAAGGGGCACCAAAATGCCTTCCAGAAGCAAGGCTTGCTCTGATCTCCAGGCAGAACCCAGAGTTTTGTATAATCCCACAGCTCTAGGGGAAAAGTTTTAATATTCCAATATACGAAACAGGTTTTGGGGCATGATGTCGTTGAGATTTTAGGAGAAAATATAGCCCTTTTCCTGAAATGCCCCCCTGAATTACTCAGCGAGGGTGTTCTTGATTACATCTTGGGAAGCGGTTTTGCTGGTGAGAACACGCCACCCGACTGGTAAGGGAAGAGAGGGCTCTGGCAGTGCTTTCTGAAAGGCACTGTCCTCACGCTGCGTGGTGGCTGGAACCCTGCGGTCACCTACCCATCTGCCTGCGGTGCACCACCCTGAAGTTCAGGTGCTCCCGGGCCGCGGCGTCCCTGCTTGTCTGGCTCCCTGGGGAAGGCATGCAGGCTTGGTCTAAGGCCCCTGTGGAGGAGCTTTTCCTTGGTCCTTGAGAAAAATGCCGGAGGAGCCCCGGCTTTGACTCTGGAGTCCCTCCAGAAGGAGACTCGGAAGGGCTCTCTGCGGGCGGCTCCTGGGGGGGCCGGTAGAAGTCATCCTCCGAAATCCAGCTCTTGCTCTTCTAGTGGGAAGGGAGGGAAGACACAGGTGGTGCTTGAAGTTTTTTGAGTTTTTTAAAATTTTTTTACAAACATCTGGATTGAGACACAATTCACCTCTCATAAAATGAACCCATTTAGAGCGTACAACTGAATCGTTTTCAGTATTGGCAGGGTTGTGCAACCAGTACCACTAAGTTCAGAACATCTTCATTCCTCCAAAAAGAAACCCCGTGCTTGGGAGCGGTCAGTCCTGATTCCTCTTCAGCCGCCCCAGTTCTAGGCCACCACGGTTCTACTTTCTGTTGCCCGATATTTGTCCATTCTGTTCACATAAACAGAATCTTCATTTACTGTTTTTTAAATTCATTTATATGTGTATTTATTTTGAGAGAGAGAGAGAGTGAGCAGAGGAGGGGGACAGACAGGGAGAGAAAGAGAGAGAGTAGAGAATCCTAAGCAGAAGCAGGCTCTACACTCAGTGTGGAGCCTGACTCAGGGCTCGATCTCACCACCCTGGGATTAAGACCTGAGCTGACATCAAGAGTTGAGTGCTTACTGAGCCACCCACGTGCCCCAATATAAATGGAATCTTCTAAGCGTGGCTTTTGTGTCTGCGTTCTTTCCCTTAGCATCAGGCGTTCAAGGTCCAGCCATGCTGTAGCAGACATCAGGGTTTCATTCCTTCTTTATTACTAACTAGTATTCCAAGGTACGGATGTAGTATTCCAAGGTACGGAGTGGTTTGTCCACTCATCAGCTGATGGACACCTGAATTGTTTCTGCTTTGGGGCAATTATGAATAATGCTGCTATGAACATTCACGTACACATTTCTGTGTGGACATATGTATTCCCTTCCCTTAGGAACATGCCTATTGAGTGGAACCAATGGGCCATTTGGTAACTATGTCTAACTTTCTGAGGAATTTTCAAACTGTGTTCCCGAGTGGCTCCACCACTTTACATTCCCACCGCGTCTGGGGATTCCAATTTCTCCACATCCTCTCCAACATTTTTATCACCTGTCTGTTTGATTATAGCCATCCTCATGTGGGGAAGTACCATCTTGTGGTTTGGGTTTGCAATGTCCCCGGTGTCTAAGGACAATGATACCGAGCATCTTTTCATGTGCTCAGTGGACACCGGTAGATCTTCTCTGGAGAAATGTCTATTTGAATTCTGTGCCCATTAAAAGGTTTTTGTAATGTTTGTTTATTTCTGAGAGAGAGAGAGAGAATGCGAGAGAGCTTCCCTTCTGCTGCTGAGACTGAAGCTGCTCACTGGTGGGAGAAGGGGGGTGGGTCTGGGGTCACAGGATTGTGGGAATGGATTTTAGCTTCTTTTCTCCCCATTTCAACTACTCCCTACCTTTCTGTGCCTAAGCGCAGATGAGCAGAGGCAAGAAGAAGCTGGTTGGACTGCCCCAAGTGGCTGTCTACACAGAGGAAATGACTCACATAAGGGGTGGGCCCAGCCCAGCAATTTTGTTAGGTGTCACCAACCTCACCCTGAAGCTGCTATTTCCGACCCCTCAATGAGATTGCCCTCCCTGCTCCCGTAGACAAGGAAGGGGAGTATGGTCTAGAAGGGTTGGTTTAGACAGTTTAATCTGTTTGGATGCCTGATGGCTCCTCAAGCCGAGAGTGGAGAGCTCTGAGTCAGGGGTATGGCGGCCTCACGAAGCTTGGCTCCGGGGCTTGCCCTGAAAATCCTTAGAATTAGCAGGTGGTTCCTTCTGTCCGTGACAGGACAATGTGTCAATCAGGGTGGCTGCTTGGGAACCACCTGCAGCACCGGATTCTGAACAAAGCCTGCCCAGGCCATAGAGACCCAGGGAGCTCCCCGAGGGAAATGGGCAGGGGGAGCCTCACAGAGCTTGGCGCGCACACGTGGGGAGTCCTGTGGCCACAGCCCCTGCTGATGGCTCCAATGGGAGAAACTACTATTCCTTAAGACTCAGCTCAGGGGTCATCCATCACCTCCTCCCGGAAGCTTTCCTGACTACTCTCCTACTGCCTAGCTGGGTTGGGGACCCCTCAGGGCTCCCACAGCATTCTTTGCTTACCCTACCTGGCACCTACCAAGCTGTATGCAATGGCCATTCTTTACAGATGAGAGAATAAACTTGGCTATCAAATGTCTTTGGCATAAAATAACAAGGGCGGGGCAGGGGACTGGAAGGAAGGAGACAAATGTGAATTGGGAGGTGATATATGTTGACTGGTGAGGGCTTCTCTCTCTGAGGAGGCGAGGGAGACTCCTGGGAAATGCTTAGACACGGTCCGGTGGCCACAAGTCAGCCACCAGGAAACGACAGTCCAGGAAAAATCTTTTTGTTCTCTCAGGCAACAGAGAAAAACAGTGGGAACACTGGGTCCTGCAGCTACTGTGCACAGGCCTGGACGGAGCCCTGTGGCTGTGCCCCAGCCGGGGCCCCCGGTCACGAAGCGGGGGATGGAGTCGGGGGGGGAGAGTACACCACTGTTGCCCTTCTCCCTCCTCGTTCCTACCACCTTCCTTCCTACCTTCTGGTCATCAAGGCCCCAAGTCTGGCTAGTTCCCTGCCACCTTAACAGTGGAGGAAACCACCACACACCACGGGTCTAAGCCCGAGCAGCACCTGCCACGAGGGGCCCACAACAGAGGAATGCCACCTTCATCGGATGAAATCTTAGAAACCAGACCACCCTCTGGAGTGAAACTGAGCCATCAGTTCACAGCCCCCCAGATTCCGCAAGTAAAAGTCCCCTTAGCTCCCCAACTCCCAGCCCCTTTCCTCCCTAGCACTTGTCACCAGTGTAATCATGACGTGGGGAATGACTTGCCTACTCCAGTGTCTGTCCCCAAGGAGCAGGGCCCTTGTCTGTCCTGTTCCATCACTATACCAAGTATGGTGCTTGGCCCAGAACAGAGCCTCTGTGGTGAAGGAATTTAAAATAATGGGGTTTTATAAAAGAAAGACTGAATGGCTCTCATGGTTATACAACTTGACAGTAAACACCCTCTACTCGGCCTCACTGTCCACCCCAAGCCGCCAAAGTGTCAAATAAATGGCAGTGACTAAGTGACAGAAGCACAGAAAGATGAGAAACACAGAGGTGATACACAGGGTGGAGCACCACCTCGTCCAGAGGCCTGGCGTCCACCAGGCAAGTGCAGGGGGGTGGGCTGCGCAGGAGCGCCAGGGGCTGCAGGAGGGATGACTGCGTCCTGTGGCCTCTCAGCAGCCTGAGTCCCCTGGGGCCTACGGGGGGGGGGGGGGGGGGGGGCGGAGCCTGCCTGGCCAGACCCACCTGCACACCCCGTGCACTTGACAGTGTACTTCTCAGTGTAGACTCCCAAGCTGGCATCCTGAGAGTCTCTGAGACTTCGGGAACTTTTAATTATGAGCTCACTGACCCAGGTACAGTGCTCAGAGCTGACATTACAGAAGGGAACAGAAATGCTCTTCCATGTCATGGAGCTGGTATTCCAGTCCAGAGACAGAAAATAAGCGAAGTAAAGCAGGCAAATGGGATGTGGGCCTTGAACTCATGAACCGTGAGATCATGACCCGAGTCGAAGTCAGACGCTTAAGTGACTGAGCCACCCAGGCCCTTCTCTCCCTCTTTTTCTGCATATGCACGAGCATACACGCTCTCTCTCAAAGTAAATAAACATTTTTTTTTTTAAAAAAAGGCAAGCCATAGACTTAAAACCACAGTGAGATTCCACTACATATCTATTAAAGTGGCTGAAATTAAAAAGACTGGTGACCCCACTGGCTAGGATAAAGACAGCAGTGAACATGCTCACATATTGCTAATGTGAGTACAAGTCAGTGCAAGCACTGTTAGAAAACCGCTCTGCAGTATCTCCTAAAGGTAAACATATGCCTTCCCAATGGCCTGGCAATTCCACTCCTAGATATAAACCCCCAGAAATGAGTGCAGAGGTTCACCTAAATGCAAATATAAGAATGTTTACATCAGCTTTCATCAGAATAGCCCAAACCTGGAAACAATCCAAATGTCTGTTAGGAGAATGGATAGACGCGCCGTGATAGATTCTTACAATGAATACTCCAGAACAATGGAAAAGAACAAACTAGAGCCTCATGCCATATGTACGGGTGGACCACACAGACATAATACTCAGTGAAAGAAGCAAAAGAGTATATATTGTACAATTCTATTCATATGAATGAAGTTCAACAGGAGGAAAAATTAATCTGTGGTGCTGGAAGTCAGAATACAGGCTCCCTTTGGAGGGGACAATGGAAGGAGGCATGAGAGAGCCTTCTGGCGGGCTGGAAATGTTCTCTATTTCCATCTGGATGGTGGTCATAGAGTGTAGATCATATATAAAATTACTCACTGACAGGTATAATGAGGATCACTTTACATCATTCCTTGAAAACTTTCTAAAGGGGGAAATAATAGTCTGTTTTTTTGGTAAATTTTAAAAAATTTTCATTTTTGAGAAAGAGAGGGAGAAAGAGAGGGAGAGAGAGAGGGAGAGGGCACACAGGGGAGGGGCAGAGAGAAAGGGAGACACAGACTCTGAAGCAGGCTCCAGGCTCTGAGCTGTCAGCACAGAGCCCAATGCAGAGCTCAAACTCACGAACCACAAGTTTACGACCTGACCTGAAGCTGGACACTTAACCGACTGAACCACCCAGGCGCCCAGAAATAATAGTCTTTCTAACAAATGGTGCCGGTATCACTGTACATCAATATGCAAAAGAATCAAGCTGGGCCTCATCCTTATAGCATATACAAAAATCAAAATGGATCACAGATCTAAATATAAGAGCTAAAACTATAAAATTTTTAGAAGAACACATAAATCTTTGTGACCTTGGGCTAGGAAATGGGTATAAACAGGACACAAAAAGCACAAATGACAAAAGAAAAAAATAGGCAAATTGGACTGTATCAAAATTGAAAACATTTATGCTGTAAATGTTACTACCAAGAAAGTGAAATGACAACTCAACAGGATGGGAGGAAATAGGAAATAGTTGCTAATTATATATCTAATAAAGGTATATAATCCAGAATATATAAAGAACTATTATAACTTAATAATAAAAAGACAAAGAGTCCAGTTTAAAAATGGGCCAAGGGACACCTGGATGGCTCAATGGGTTAAGCGTCTGACTCTTGGTTTTGGCTCAGGTCATCATCTCACAGTTTGTGAGTTGGAGCCCTGTACCAGGCTCTGTGGTGGCACCAAGAGGCCTGCTTGGGACTCTCTCCTTCTTTCTCTGCCACTCCCCAACTCGCATGCTCTCTCTCTCTGCCATTCCCCAACTCATGCTCGCGCACTCTCTCAAAATAAATAAATGAAAAATAAAAAAAATAAAATAAAAATGGGCCAAGCTTCTGAATAGACATTTCTTCAAAGCAGATCTGCAAATGGCCAAAAGTCACACAAAAAAGATGATGCTTGACATCATTAAAGAAATGCAAATCAAAACCATAATGACATACTGCTAGTGCCCTAGGCTAGCTATAATAACAATTTTTAAAAAGCAATAAGAACAGCTGGTGAGGATGTAAAATACACTGCTGGTGGGAACATAAAGTGGAGTAGCTGCTTGGGAAACAGGCAGACTGGCCTATTCTAGAACCGCACTGCCCAACAGAACTAGAATTCTAGTCGCAGGTATCATTTTAAATGTCCTGCTAGCCACATTTTTTAAATGGAGAAAGAAACACGTGCAAGTAATATTCATAATATATTTAACCCAATATCAAGGATATTTTCACTGTAACACGTAATCAATAAAAAAAAAATCACGGAGACATTTCACATTTTTTTTTTTTTTCTCCAGACGAAACCTTCAAGATCTGGTATTTAACTTACATAGCTTATCTCAATTTGGACTAACCACATTTCAAACGCTCATTCAGCAGCCACGTGTGGCTAGTGGTTACCATATTGGATGGTGCTGTTCTAAATCTGGTTCATGGTGCAAGATGAGCATTCTGAAAGTCTGGTATTTTATAAAAATCTGAATTTAATAATAACAAGAGCTGAGGAGGAAACCAAGGTTCAGTGAGGCGAAGTGCCTTGCCTGAGGCCTTAGGCTGGTAAGTGGCGGTGGTGAGGCGCAGGGTCTACAGTCAGATGAGAATGACCTTGTCTACGGGGTCAATGTGATGGAAAAGAGACCCCTGGGAAAGGACTGGCCCCGGGCCTGGCTTCTCTCCACCATGAGACATGAAGGGCTAATGGAGACAAGGCGGAGGCCACTTGGGGTGGCTGCTGGGGACACCCCTGCACCAGCTCTGAGACGCTTCCCCAAGACCTCCCCCCCGAAAAGCTTACGTCACTCACCGGGCTGGTGGGCGAGGACACCCTGGGGCTCCGTGTGGCTCCATCATCCTCCGGGGGCTCCTGCTGGCCACCGCCCGGCCTGACTGCTCTGGTAGCCGTCTCTCTCATGGGACTGGAAAGCCGCGGGCCTAAAACACTCGCCGAGGGGGCAGCTTCGGCAGTGTCCACCTGCGGCAAGCCCAGGGCGCCAGGTGCTAGGGGAGGCGGCTGCGGCTTGCGGCCCCCATCTTGAGTCTCAGATGATGCTTGACCCGGGAGGGGCCCTGCGGGCACACCAGAAGGGTCGCTGGCCTCCAGGCCGGGGAGGGACAGTGAGGCCCGCCCCGTGGGAATCTCCAGTTCTCCACTTAGCGCACTCAGTCCGTTGGTTGGCACAGCGTTTACCTGGGCTTTGCTGAATTCCGACAATACCCTGGAAGTTTTTAAACAAAGAAACCTGTGTGACAAGTTGTCAGCTGGAATGCCCAAGGCTCTCGGGGTGGCGGTAAGATTGCAAAAGGGCTGTTTTGGGGTTTCAGAAGCAAAATGTCCTCGTCAGCCACTGCGCTCCTCTGCTTGCACAGGGCCTTCCCCAGACACTCCTCACAGAGGGTGTCTCCCGCCGGGACTGAGGCAGAGTGGGCGGCTGAGGGAGTCGTGGGGCCCGGGATCGCCCCTTGTTTCTGCTTTCTGACCAGGCTACCGTGGGCCTGGAGAGGTCGCTCGGCCCAGCGAGCAGCTGGGTGAGCCACCATTTCCTCAAGCTGCTGTGGGAGAGCCTCGGGGAATGGTGTCTCAGAGCGGGTGCCCCCCAAGAGCACAAGAAGCCGAGGCACCAAGAACCCACTTCTGGGACACGGACTTCGGTGACGTGGGGGCCCACTCTGTTCCTGGAACAGTCACCGGGCAGCAGGGATGGGATGAGGTGCGAGTGCTGGTCCACCGCAGAGATGGATGGCATATGGGGTCAGAGATGCCTCCCGTCCCCAGCAGCTGCTGCCAGAGAGCAGCGTACACAGGGTGTAAGAGTGTGCCCGCAAGTATACGTGGGGTGTGTCCCTGCTCACTCCTCCATGGGACTGGCTCTTCCTGCCCCTCAGGGGTGCTTCAAGGACTACGGGGAGCCAGGGTTACTGTCTTTGTACAGACACACACACACACACACACACAAACATACTTCTGGGCCTTCTAAAATGTGCACTGGCTGGTGGCTGCCCCCTTCTCCTGAGGCTTCTGAGAATCCACATTCTGTTTCTAAAGTAAACCTATTTGCTGTCTCCTCCTCTGCTTAGGAATCAACATTGTATGTCATGGGCAAATGCAGATTCATACAACAACAAAGCAATTTGGGGCCCAAGAGATTGCACGTATCTGCCCTAATGGCTTAGTCTGGGTCAGAAGACATGCCAAACTCCCCTTGATGTGGGCTTATGGAAATGAAGATCTAGAACTCAAGTTTCTACCTTAATGGATTCTTGCTGAGCTGTGCTCATATCTACAACATCCTAACCCCAAACAACATTTCAAGACATGCTAGTCAAGCACTGGTGACCAACCCATACATTCATGGGCAACTGGTTTCCAACCCAAGACATTTCAGCGGGGAAAGAATCCTGTTTTCAACAAATGGAGCTGGGATACATGAATAGTCCCATGCAAAAGAATACAGTTGGATCCCTACCTCAACACCATATAAAAAAATGAACTCAAAATGGATCAAAGACCTAAAAGTAAGAGCTAAAACTATAAAACTCTTAGAAGATAACAGGTATAAGTCTTTGGATCAGGCAATGGTTTCTTATATCACATCCAACAAATAAGCAAACAATAAAAAATAGGTTAAGTTGGATTTTATCAACACTAAATGCTTTTGTGCTTCAAAAGGATACTATCAAGAAAGTAAAAAGATAACCCATAGAGCAGGAAGAAAATCTGCACATCTTATATCCAAGTATCATCACATCTCTGATAAGGGTCTAGTATCCAGAATATACAGAGCTCTTACAATTGAATAATATAAGAACAAATAATCTGATTGAAAAATGAGCAAAGGATTTGCAGGGACATTTCTCTAAAGGTATACAGATGGAAAGTACATAAAAAGATGCTCAATATCATTAGACAGTAGTGAAATACAAATCAAAGCCATAAAAAGATACTACTTTATGCCTATCAAAATGCCTATAATAAAAAGACAGAGGGGCGCTTGGGTGGCTCAGTCGGTTAAACATCTGATTTTGGATCAAGTCATGATCTCATAGTTTGTGGGTTCGAGCCTCACGTCAGGCTCTGTGCTGATGGCTCAGAGCCTGGAGCCTGTTTCGGATTCTGTGTCAACCACTCTCTCTGCCTCTCCCTCACTCATGCTCTTTGTCTCTAAAATGAGTAAACATTTAAAAATTTTAAAAAAATAAAAAAAGACAGAGAATAACAAGTGTTGGCAAAGATGCAGAGAAAATGGAACTCTTACACACTGCTGGTGGAAATGTAAAATGGTGCGGCCTCTGTGGAGAGCAGTTTGGTAGTTAAAGTTAAACACAGAGTTACCATATGACTCAGCAATTCAACTTCTGGGTATATACCCAAGAGAATTAAAAGACAACATCCGCACAAAACCTGTGTGTGAATGTTCACGGCAATATTATTTATAATAGCCAAAAAGTAGGAATAGAACAAATGACCACTAACTGATGAAAAGATAAGCACATTGTGGTGTTTCCACACAATGGAATATTATTCAGCCATGACCCATGCAACATGGGGAACTTTGAAAACCTACTAGGTGAAAGAAGGAGGTCTCAAAAAGCCACATATTGTATGATTCCATTTATAGTAAATGTCCAGAATGGGTCAATCCATAGCTAATGGGAAATGGGTAAAAGGTGATGAAAGTGTTCTTGAACGATGTCATAGTGATATTGCACAACCTTGTGAATATACTAAAGGCTATTGAACTGGGCACCCTAAGATGGCGACTTTTATGGTATATGAATCCTATCTCAACAAACGAGTAGGTGGAAGGTGTCCCTGTGTTGTCACTGTGTTGGGGGAACAGTTATAGGGGGCAGGCTGGTAGGTGGTGGTTCTTGCTCTCAGCCTCACTCTGAACACAGACCAATGAGAATCCAAGAGCGCAGCTTGCAGCGAGCAGGCACTGAGGCACTAGTGTTCTGGAAACAGAGGGGTAGTTTCCACAGCTAGAGAAGGAAGGACATTTAAAACCCAACTGCAGGGGTGTCTGGGTGGCTCAATCAGTTAAGTATCCGACTTCGGCTCAGATCATGATCTCGCAGTTTGTGAGTTCGAGCCGTGCGTTGGGCTCCATGCTGACAGCTCAGAGCCTGGAGCCTGCTTCAGAGTCTGTGCCTCCCTCTCTGCCCCTCCCTGCATGTGCTCTGTCTCTGTCTCTCTCTCAAAAATAAGCAAACATTAAAAAAAATAAAAAACCAAAACCCAACTGCATGTGTTCAAACCACTGTGACAGAATGGGGCCACTTTCTGAAATGAACTAGGGAGGCAGATTTTTGATAGGTGTCTCTTGTGAGGTCCCAGCTCCTCGTGGAGTCCCAAGAGGTGGTGTAGTGAGTGATTAAGAGCGGGGCTCCAGAGTCTCGGCTTTGCTAGGCACCCTGCTGTGGCCCCACAGTCGGTTCCTGAAGTTCATGGACTTCATTCCTTTGCCTGTAAAACCGGCATGGTGACAGCAGCCACCTTTTATGACTGTGTTGAAGGCTGAATAATACAGGCAAAATGCTTACAGAGCGTCTAGCACAAAGTAAGTACTCAACAGACATTAACCTCAGTCTGTTACTGCGGTGGTTCTTATCTCCGTTGGGAAGACTGATTAGCCTCTACAATCATGAATATAAAAAAGGAAAGAGAATTATGGAAATATTCACTAGCATTACCAAAATGGTTATCAAGTATAAATGAATCCTCATCTGTAAGATGTTTTTAAAAATTTTTAAATGTTTATTTACATTTGAGAGAGGGAGACAGATCGATTGTGGGGGAGGGGAAGAAAGAGAGGGAGACAGAGAATCAGAAGCAGGCTCCAGGCTCTGAGCTGTCAGCACAGAGCCCGACATGGGGCCCGAACCCACGAACTGAGGGATCATGACCTGAGCCGAAGTCAGATGCTCAACCAACAGGGCCACCCAGGCGCCCCAGTAAGACACATTTTAATGACGGCGTGGACTGGGTGTTGGAATAAAGAAACACCACCCAACAGCAAGAAGCGCGTGTGATAAATTAGAAGTTTCCAACCAAATCAACACCACGGTCAAGATGAGGTCAAGTTCACAGAGTCTCACCAGAACCAGAGGTGGTGGGCAGGACCCAGAAAGAATAAGAGATACGCGCATCAAGTGGAAGAAAGTGCTAGAGATGTGATTTTTAAAAAAAATTTTTTTAATGTTTTATTTATTTCTAGGAGAGAGAGAGAGCGAGACAGCGTGAGCAGGGGAGGGTCAGTGAGAGAGGGAGACACAGAATCCGAAACAGGCTCCAGGCTCTGAGCTGGCAGTCAGCACAGAGCCCGACACGGGGCTCGAACCCACGAACCGTGAGATTATGACCTAAGTGAAAGTCGGATGCTTAACCGACTAAGCCACCCAGGCGCCCCTAGAGATGTGATTTTGAAGGAAAGAGAATTTTCAAAACTGTTGGAGGAAATGCAACACAAGGGCTGAAACCACGAAACTGTTCCAGTCCTTCCAATTCTGTCCGGCTCAGGGCCAGTGTTTTTCAAAAATGGTCTATTCAAAAACAGTAAAGATTCTTCTAGAAGACAGTCTGAAAAAATATACATATTATTATGCGCACGTGTATTATGTATACGCAGAGGCGTAGGTGTGAAATAAAAGCACGGGCTGGAGAATCTGCATGACCGCCTCAAAAAGTCCCCCCCGCCAAGCGACTGAGCCCGTGCTTTGCCTGAGCACATGGGCTAGCGTGTTGTTGTCCATGGCACCACCTGGCAGGCAGGGGTGCTCATGAGGGTACAGAAGGGGGCTGCGTATGTGAGGAACCATTCCCCCCAAGAGAAGGCCTCGTGACAACAACATCTGACCAATGTCACTAACCATGGATTTGCAGCTGAATACACATAGACAGTAGCACGAGAACTGACGTCACGAGGACCCAGTAGTAAAATTTTAACGACACCAGCTGTCTCAGCACTTCTCCTGTGACTGGCACTGCTCTAAGTGCTTTGCATCCCTTAACTCATTTAATCTCCCTAGCATTCTAATCCCCATTTTGCAGATGAGGACATCAAGGTCAGAAAAGTTGAGTAACTTGCCCGAGGTCGTGGAGCTGGTTAACAGAAGACTCCAGCAGTCTGGCTCCTGAGCCCACACTCCTGACCACCAGACCCTAGTGGTGCTTCTCAGTGATCACTGTGATTCAGACCCAACCAACACAAAAGAAGCTATTCAGGGCGCCAAACCTCTATTCACAAGGCAAACTGCAATTTAGTTTCTGGAAAACATTAATACATTTCATTGGAATGTTATATGTTTTGTACTTCATGTTTAACTTGTAGATGATTTTTAAAAACTTTTTTTTACATTTATTTTGAGAGAGAGGGAGAATGTGTGCAGGTGCATGGGGGGGGAGGGGCAGAGAGAGGGGGAGAGAGAGAATCCCAAGCAGGCTCTGTGCGTCAGCATGGAGCCCAACACAGGGCTTGAACCCACAAACTGTGAGATCATGACCTGAGCCGAAATCAAGAGTTGGATGCTTAACTGACTGAGCCACCCAGTAGCCCCTGTTACTTATTTGTAACTTAAAATTAGACATAAATACCTTATAATTCTTACAACTGTAAAATCAAAACATCTATAAATTAGGGGTACATGGGTGGCTGAGTCAGTTAAGTGTTTGACTCTTGATTTCGGCTCAAGTCATGATCTCATGGTTCATGGGATCGAGCCCCACGTCAGGCTCCGCACTGTCAGTGCCTACTTTGGATTCTCTCTCTCTCCCATCTCTCCCCTTCCTGCCTGCTCTCTCTCTCTCACAAAATAAACTTAAAAACACACACAAAAAAACCAAATACTTAAGTAATATAATAAAAATAAGCGAACTCTTAAGGGTTGATGGAATCTTCGCCCTCAGATATACCCTCTAAGAGCTGGTGTGTGTGGATGTGCAAAGATACAAGCCCAGCGCGCACGTGACGGTGCTGGCGGTGCGTCCGTGCACCTGCACACACTGTGTCTGCTGGTTCTGTGCACCACTGCCCCGTGTTGCTCTGTACATCCTGACCCTCTTCCCTCGACTTCTCCCACAATGCCCAGGATGACGCTTCCCACACAGGGTGAACGGTCACTGATTCAATGACCTTAAGCTGGAATTTTCCAGTCACAAGACTCATGAAAGATAAAAAGCAAAGCACATGATAGAGGGCTGGCGGGCTGGCCTGTGGGAGGAGGAGAGACAGGGAAGGGCTCAGACAGGTGAATGAACCGAAGTCACGCCATCGGCCCAGCTGATAGAGTGGGGATTGCTCCCTTCCGGGATGTTCCACCTAAATTCTTCTGTTTGAGGTTTGAAAGTTCTGTCTAATGGACTCTGCTGCTCAGAAGCTGCATCAGCCATTGTCCAGATACTGTTCGGTGCGCAACTCACTCCCAGCGCCATGTGGCAGCCTCCGCTCTATGGACGAAGAAACAACCTTACAGACCCAGCAACTGGCCCGCTGTTCCTGGACTTGTGAGGGGGAGGACAGGGCTTGAAGCTATATCCTGTGCAAGCCAGCCCGTACTGGCACCCAATCTGGTGTTATTCCCACCCCAGCTGGGAAACCTGTTAAGACTTGAATGAACCAAGAGGGTAGCACAGAGGGGTAGAAAAGAAGGTTCTAGATGCCTGTTGAGGGAACATGGGTCTGGTTGAAGGAAGCGCTTAATAAAAGTTTACCATTTTCGGGGCACCTGGGTGGCTCAGTCAGTTAAGCGTCTAATTCTTGATTTCAGCTCAGGTCATGATCTCATGGTTCCAGGGATCAAGCTCTGCGTCGGGCTCTGCACTGACAGCGAGGAGCCTGCTTGGGATTCTCTCTCTCCCTCTCTCTCTCTCTGCCCCTTCCCCACTCATGCACACACACACGCTCTCTCTCTCAAAATAAAAAAAGTTTACCATGTTCTACCTATTAGATAGGCAAATATCCAAAAGTTTGATAAAACCTTCTGCTGACAAGGCTGAGGGGGACAGGCACGTTCCCAACAGAGTGTAAACAGGCAACATCTATGAAAATTACAGATTAATTTATCCTGTGGCTCAGCAATTCTGTTTCTGGGAATTCACTGAACACAGATACTTGCACAGAATTAAAACACCACATACACAAGGTTATTTATAGAAACAGTGAACTCCAATGTCCATTAAATACAGG
>NW_024082661.1:88976-104382 GCF_003009895.1 Hyaena hyaena
CTGGGAAACCTGTTAAGACTTGAATGAACCAAGAGGGTAGCACAGAGGGGTAGAAAAGAAGGTTCTAGATGCCTGTTGAGGGAACATGGGTCTGGTTGAAGGAAGCGCTTAATAAAAGTTTACCATTTTCGGGGCACCTGGGTGGCTCAGTCAGTTAAGCGTCTAATTCTTGATTTCAGCTCAGGTCATGATCTCATGGTTCCAGGGATCAAGCTCTGCGTCGGGCTCTGCACTGACAGCGAGGAGCCTGCTTGGGATTCTCTCTCTCCCTCTCTCTCTCTCTGCCCCTTCCCCACTCATGCACACACACACGCTCTCTCTCTCAAAATAAAAAAAGTTTACCATGTTCTACCTATTAGATAGGCAAATATCCAAAAGTTTGATAAAACCTTCTGCTGACAAGGCTGAGGGGGACAGGCACGTTCCCAACAGAGTGTAAACAGGCAACATCTATGAAAATTACAGATTAATTTATCCTGTGGCTCAGCAATTCTGTTTCTGGGAATTCACTGAACACAGATACTTGCACAGAATTAAAACACCACATACACAAGGTTATTTATAGAAACAGTGAACTCCAATGTCCATTAAATACAGGGCTGGTCAAATAGACTAAAGTACATTCCTTATAATGGAAACACATGCCATAAGAAAAAAAAAAAGAGAAGAAATTCTGATATGAAACTCCAAAACAAAATCTCTGATATGATCTCTTACAAAACAAGATGTTATACAGTATATTTATAATAGCTTTTGTGGGGAGGGGGCAGGGATACGAAATAGAAAAGACATTTAAAAACTCTGTCTATTCATATTTGTTAGATGAATTTAGAAACATCAAGAAAGATATATAAAGGGGGTACCTGGGTGGCTCAGTCTGACTTCGGCTTAGCTCATGAGCTCATGGTTTGTGAGTTCCAGCCCTGCATCGGGCTCTCTGCTGTCAGCACAGAGCCTGCTTCAGATCCTCTGTTCCCCTTTCTCACTGTCCCTCCCCTGCTCATTCTGTCTCTCTCAAAAATAAATAAATAAACTTTAAAAAAAAGACGTAAGGAATTAATAATTATGATTTTAAAGGTGGGAAAGACTTTTAACTGTAGATAGATTTTTTTTTTACCATAAATCTATTAAAAATTAATATTTAAAAAGGGCCTGAATGGAAAAGTCTCTGCTGTGGTAAGGATGGTATAAAATAGAGAGATGGTGAATCACTATGTTGTACACAAGACTAATATAACATTGTGTGTCAACTAAAATCAAATAGAAAAAAATTTTTAAAACGAGATAGCTTGGCCAAGGGTCCCTCCTATAGTCAAGTTCATTGCTCCCTGTAGTCTTCCTCCACACACCTGCTTGGCCCCTTTTGTCCTCCGCCTCCTCCAGGCTTGGCTCTGGCTCTGCGTCTTTCAGAGGCCTTCTGGGAGGTCATGAAGGAGAGCCCTTATGTGCCATGCTTCACTGCATCTTTTGGAAGTTGTAAATCTAACTCTGAGCTACTAGTTTCCTCCTCTCTCGAGGCCCTATTTTACACCAAGCCTCAGAGAAATGAAGTAACTTGTTGAGTATCAGCCAGGGGCAGAGCTGGAGCCTGATCCAGCTCTGAGCCCTCCCTAAATCCATTCTCCTCACTGCCCCATGTTGCCTCCAGTTACAGAGCCCAGCAACTTGAGGCCCCGAGGAAGAAAGACAGTCCCCTTTTCCTTTATGCCCTCATTGGGGTCAATGCTCAGTCAGGGGCAATCACATGCTATAGGGAAAGAGGAAGAGAAGAAGGAAGGAAGGGGGAGGAGAAGGAATGGGGGAGGGCACTTACTCTTGCAGTGATGGGTCTGAATCATCGGCATTGGCCGCCCCCAGGTCGGAGTCGTAGGACATGGGCTCCTCGGAACGGTCTGGACTCTTGGAGCCATTCTCTTGGATGAGGCAGCTATCAGAGTTTAGGCTGCAAGACAGCTGGGAGGAACTGGCCGTGTCCAGGCTGAGGGAGGAGGCCGTGAGCTTCCGGTTCCGTCGGATCTTATGGCCTGAGTGCTGGACTTCGATGTCCTCAGAGCCTGAGGAATGGGAAATCGAGTCCAGAGACTCTTTCCGCTGTAGTTCTGCCCCAGGCGAGGTGAGGGGGTCGAGCTCAGAGAGTGGGCAGAGCCCAGAGAGAGCCAGTGGGGTAAGCGTCCACTCGTTCAAGATGGCGGACTTGTAGGAGAGCTCGAAGGACAGGGATGTCAGTCCCTGCAGGAAGCTGAGGAGGAACTCGCCCTCCTCGGCATCTCGAAGCAGGGCCGTAGGCTGATAGTACTCGCACAGGCGGGCGGGCTCCTGGAGGAGCAGCTTCAGGTAGCACTCCATCAGGCCATCATTGAGGGCCAGCCTCAGCCAGGCCCGGCAGCGGCCCACGTCCGTGCTGACAAAGATCAGGTGCTCCAACTCGGAGACAATGTGTCTGGGGGTAAGAAGGACACGCTGGGTTCAAGAAATGATTTCAAATCACAGAGGATTATTTTATCCACCAGCCAGCAAGAGCCAGTAATAATGACTGCAAGTATATACGGGCTTGGAAAAGTCTCAGGTAGTAGTGTTCTACGGGGAATTTAGAAATACTGGGGCGCCTGGGTGGCTCAGTCGGTTAAGCGNGGGCAATCACATGCTATAGGGAAAGAGGAAGAGAAGAAGGAAGGAAGGGGGAGGAGAAGGAATGGGGGAGGGCACTTACTCTTGCAGTGATGGGTCTGAATCATCGGCATTGGCCGCCCCCAGGTCGGAGTCGTAGGACATGGGCTCCTCGGAACGGTCTGGACTCTTGGAGCCATTCTCTTGGATGAGGCAGCTATCAGAGTTTAGGCTGCAAGACAGCTGGGAGGAACTGGCCGTGTCCAGGCTGAGGGAGGAGGCCGTGAGCTTCCGGTTCCGTCGGATCTTATGGCCTGAGTGCTGGACTTCGATGTCCTCAGAGCCTGAGGAATGGGAAATCGAGTCCAGAGACTCTTTCCGCTGTAGTTCTGCCCCAGGCGAGGTGAGGGGGTCGAGCTCAGAGAGTGGGCAGAGCCCAGAGAGAGCCAGTGGGGTAAGCGTCCACTCGTTCAAGATGGCGGACTTGTAGGAGAGCTCGAAGGACAGGGATGTCAGTCCCTGCAGGAAGCTGAGGAGGAACTCGCCCTCCTCGGCATCTCGAAGCAGGGCCGTAGGCTGATAGTACTCGCACAGGCGGGCGGGCTCCTGGAGGAGCAGCTTCAGGTAGCACTCCATCAGGCCATCATTGAGGGCCAGCCTCAGCCAGGCCCGGCAGCGGCCCACGTCCGTGCTGACAAAGATCAGGTGCTCCAACTCGGAGACAATGTGTCTGGGGGTAAGAAGGACACGCTGGGTTCAAGAAATGATTTCAAATCACAGAGGATTATTTTATCCACCAGCCAGCAAGAGCCAGTAATAATGACTGCAAGTATATACGGGCTTGGAAAAGTCTCAGGTAGTAGTGTTCTACGGGGAATTTAGAAATACTGGGGCGCCTGGGTGGCTCAGTCGGTTAAGCGTCCAACTTCAGCTCAGGTCATGATCTTACCATTCGTGGGTTCGAGCAGCTAGCTCAGAGCCTGGAGCCTGTTTCGGATTCTGTGTCTCCCTCTCTCTCTGACCCTCCCCTGCTCATGCTGTCTCTCTCTCAGAAATAAATTTAAAAAATTAAAAAAAAATTTTTTTAATTAAAAAAAAAAATATTTAGCGACAACCCTCAACTCTTTGAGGTTGCTGCCATGAAGGATCATTGCCATTTTCATTACAACCCAGGCACCCTGGCCACCATCTGCTCATCCAGCACACATCTGATGAGCCCCTAAGTGCCGGGTCTTTGGAGCTGTGAAGATACGGGATACAGACATGGTCCTGCTCTCAGTCTGGGCTACCACCTTTCAAGGGCACACGGAGGTGATTCCTGCCGTCAGTGGAGCCGGGGTTGGGGGAAGGCAATCATTTCCAGGTTGCAGTAAGAAAAATGCCACAGGAAAGGCAGTATCTGAGCTGGGCCTTGAGGGATTTCAAGAGGCAAAGATGGAAGGGGAATCCTTTAGGCACCAAGGACTGACAGAAAAAGGCCCTGGGGGTAGGGAAGCAGCAGCTCTGTAACCTGAGCAGTGAGCACTCCCGTTGCTGAGCACTCCCATTACAGCATCGGAGGAGGGGCGGCTGGCTGGGTGGCAAAGTCAGGTAACGCATGGTATCATCCAATGGTGAGGCAAAGAGGGGCAAGGGTCCCCACACCTGGCTGTGCGTCAGAATCACCTGGAACCTGGTCAGCATACAGATTCTGGGGCCCCAGCGAAGTGAACGGGACTCCAGGCTAGCGCTGGAGAGCCTGCGAGTTTTTGCACAGGGACTGACGTGACCGCGGTTCTGCAGACCCTGGGTCTGTCTGATGTAAATGCCCTTCCTCTGACTATCACAGTGCCCCGAGCACATCTTGCCCACACGAGGACAGGCTCCACAGGCCTCAGGGAATGAGCTCAGGTGAGTGTAAGCTCAATAAATGTCGACCGGCTGCCTGACCTAAGGAAAGGCAGAATGAGATAAGGGGGACAATTAGAAGGCCACTGTCACCCAGGAGTGAGGTAAGAACCTGAGCCAGGGCAGTGGCAGCACGAAAAGGAAGATACAGGCTGACAAGGCACCTTCGGGCTGAGGGTAGCATTTAATAGCCCTTAGAGGCGCGGTGCCAGCAGCCGCTTGTCCAAAGCCCGGGAGCAGGGGCAGGGCCGCAGAGACAAATGTCCCAGGGTGAGTATTCAGATGATCTGGATTCCACTTCTTTAAAAAATGCCATAGCCTGTTAGGAGTATAACACTTAGCATAGAGACATTCAAACATTCTAAGGCAGGGTCAGCAAACCTCTTCTGTAAAGGGCCACTTAGTACAGATTTTAGGCTTTGCAGGCCACACATTCTCTGTCCCAACTACCGCCCTTTGCCACCATGTGGTAAAAAGGTGGCTCCTGCTAAAGGCGACCAGCCATTGCCTGAGGACTGAGGGGCCCTTGAGGCTGGTCTGACAATAACCCCCACCTCCCCCGTCTCCTTTCCTGTACAGCAGGAGTGGGAGATCCTGGTGTCCCCCACTCTGAACTCCTCCCCACAGAGAAACCTCCCCTGCCGATCTCACTTGTGGGTGACAGCTTTCAGGAGGGGCCAGAAGACAGGCTGAGGCAGAGGCTTCTGGTGGGCACTTTTCTTCCTTTTCCCTCCGGCCTCGGCTCGGATGTGCTTGGCGTGAAGGCCGTGGATAAATACAGCCTCCAGGGCACTGCACATAGTGTTGGCGTCTCCGTCTTCGCTAGTGACCACCGTGTCCGAGGACACGTACTGCTTCTGCAACGCCTTCACTGATCCCACCAGCTTTTTCTTGATGACCTAGTCGGTGTCAGACACAACACAGGCCTTTAGAAGATCCTATGGCGACTGCTGGCATGTAAGTGCTTATCGCCAAATACGGGTGCACCCACACATGTGCTCACGTCTACCTGTGTGTGTGTGCATACAGCAAAACTTGCACAAACTAATCATAGGAAATAAAGAGCAGCGCCTGGCTGGCTCAGTCAGTTAAGCGGGCGACTTCAGCTCAGGTCATGATCTTATGGTTTGTGAGTTTGAGCCCGGAGAAGGGCTGTATGCTGACAGCTCAGAGCCTGGAGCCTGTTTCAGATTCTTTGTCTCCCTCTCTCTCTCTGACCCTCACCCACCTGCACTCTGTCTTGCTCGCTCTCTCTCAAAAATAAACAAACATTAAAAATTTTTTTAAAAAGAATGAAAAGACAAAGTACAGAGGAGAAAAGGAAAATTACATACTTAAAGCACCCAGAGATAGTTATTTTTCTGCAAAGATATGTGTATATTTTTCTTTTGTTTTGCTTTTTAAACTGAACTTCAGTCATTTGATAGCCATAGAAATCTTGTGTCTGAACACTGGCCCCATCAGTTACAGCTGCAGGAACTGGGGTGATGCATCTGGGGCAAAGGTGAAGCTTCCCATCTTGTTTAGGAAACTATGACTCGATGAAGAGGCAACAAGTGCCCGTTTAGAACAAGAAAAGCACCAAGAAAACAGGAACGTCGTCCACATGAAGAAAGATCCTCGGGGTGCCTGGGAGGCTCAGTCAGTTAAATGTCGGACTCTTGATTTTGGCTCAGGTCATGATCTCATAGTTGGTGAGTTTAAGCCCTGCATCTGCCTCTATGCTGACAGTGTGGAGCCTGCTTGGGATTCTGTCTCTCTCTTTCTCTCTCTGCACTCCTCCCTTCATGCTCGCTCTCCCTTTCAAAGTAAACAAATTTCATTTATTTAAAATTTTTTAATGTTTATTTATTTTTGAGAGAGAGAGACAAAGTGTGAGTGGGGGAGGGGCAGAGAGTGAGGGAGACACAGAATCCAAAGCAGGCTCCAGGCTCTGAGTTGTCAGCACAGAGCCTGACATGGGGCTCCAGCCCCATGAACTGTGAGATCATGACCTGAGCCGAAGTTGGACGTGTAACCAACTGAACCACACAGGTGCCTCTTAAATAAATAAATAAACTTTAAAAAGAAAGAAAAAAAAAAAAAAAAAGAAAGATCCATGACCTGGTAGTTAGAGGCTGATGTTAGTCTCAGCTCTGTCGGTCACCAGCTGAGTCACCTAAGACATTTCACTTAACCTCACTGAGCTTAATTTCCTCATCTGTTAAACAGAATGAATACTTCCTGATCTATATAGCACTGGGGAGTGGGGGGTACTCTGAGGGCAGGACTTGTTTCTTATTCATTCTTGCGTCTTTAAACTTGGCATGGTTCCTGGCATATGCAAGAACTCTGTTAAGGTCTCTTACGTAAGTCACTTGTAAAATACATATATGTAATGTCCTTTGGAAAGATAAAAGCAGGTCTGTGGTGATAGAAGCATGTCAAAATTACCTACGTGGTATTTTGGAAAAGGATCGGAAGGGAATACAGAAAAATTGGTTTGAATTGTTAGCTGATAGGATTATGGATAGTTTACTGTTTTATTTTCATTCTACCCCAAACAGTTCATGTTAATGTTCTCTGAAAGTCGAATGTTCTTCTTCTTCTTCTTCTTTTTTTTTTGTAATAGCTTTAATGAGACAATTTACATAGCCTAAAATTCACTCCTTTAAACTATACAGTTGAGTGGTTTTTGGTGTATTCACAGAACGGTAAAACTATAGCCACTGCCTAATTTTGGAACATTTTCATGTTTTTCGAAAAGGAACACTGTGCCCATTAGCAGTCACTCCTCTCTGTTCCCCTCTCCTCCAACCCCCAGCCACTACTAATCTACTGTCTTTGTGGATTTGCCAATTCTGGACATTGTGTATGAATGAAGTCATATAGTAAGTACGTTGTCTTTTGTATCTGGCTTCTTTTACGTACCAGGTTTCCACGGTTTGTCTAGACTGTAGCACGTATCGGGGCTTTGTTCCTTTTTATTGCCAAATAATTTTCCATTGCATGGACATACCACATTTTATTTATCCAGTCACTGGTTAACAGACATTTGAGTTGTTCCCACCTTTTGGCTATCATGCTGATAGGAACATTTATGCTCAAGGTTTTTGTGTGGACCTAAGTTTTCAATTCTCTTCGGTGTATACCTAGGAGTGGAATTGCCCATCTGCTTTCCCTAATGCCTGCACCATCTCACATTCCCGCCTGCAGTGTATGAGGGTTCCAATTTCTCTAAACCACCACCACGTACTATTATCTGTCATTTAGGTTCTAGCCGTCCTAGGGGGTATGAAGAAGTCTCTCAAGATTTTGAATGGATTTGTCTAATGTCTAATGATGTTAGGATCTTTTCATGAACTTATGGGTCATTTGTACACCATGTTTTTTTGTTTGTTTATTTTATTTTTGAGAGAGAGAGAGAGAGAGTAAGAATGGGGCAAAGAGAGAGGGGAACACAAGATCCAAAGTGGGCAAGATGGTGACAGCAGTGAACTCCCAGATCGTGAGCTCATGACCCGAGCTGAACGGATGCTCAACTGACTAAGCCACCCAGGCACCATAGTGCCTTCTTTTCTTTTAACGTTTACTTATTTATGAGAGTCAGAGAATGTGCACACATGTGTGTGCCTATGGGGGAGGGACAGAGAGTGGGACCGAGGATCCAAAGCAGGCTCTGCTCTTACAGCAGAGAGCCTGATGCGGGGCTTGAACTCACAAACTGCAAGATCATGACCTGAGCTGAAGCTGGTCGCTTAACCATGTGAGCTACCCAGGCACCCCATATGTTTGCCTTCCTTTGAGGAATCCTTGGTCTTCAGGTAGCCTGTATTAAAGTCACCGTTGGTTTTTAAAAATTCCAATTTTTATCACCAATAAGACATTCTAGAAGGGGCAGAATGTCCTCAGAGCCTGCTGATGCCATAACTTTTTCTCAACCCGAGCCCTCTCTTTCCAGACAGGGCTCACTCATTTCAAAGTTAGGAAAACACTGGACACGCTGTCCCGTGAGCCCTCCCCCACCCGTGAGCCTCTCTTACTGCCTACCAGGATGGCAGCCCGGGGGTCCAGTCCATTCTCCACCACCGAGAGCATCTCCACTCACACGGCAGCCCCCTCGGAGAATCACATGACACCTGCAGAGACAGATGGTGGCGAGATGAGCAGGTTACAGCTCACCACCCCCAGCCAATTCTCCCCTCCCCCCAGCTCAGCCCATCTTCCTCAAACTGTAACGCAAGGGCCTGTGAATTCAAAAGTAAAAGCCAAGGGTGGATTTTAAGGAAGGAAACCAAGAAAGAGAATAAATCTGAGGGCTCAGCTCTCAAGAGGTGAGAAATCCTATGTGCCACGGGTGGGTCTGCCCTAAGCAGTGCACAGAAAGGGCTCTGTATGCCACACCAAATGCTGGCTCAAAAAAGCAGGGAATGAAGGAAGGGCTGATTTAGATATACGGAGCTAAGGGTACAAGGTGGGGGGTGCTGCAGCTGAAGGTGCCAAGAGCCTACACGGACCAGGGAGCAGGGGCTCACAATTCACATCCGGGCCTTGGGCCTGCAAACTGCCACCTCTGACTCTGGGGCCAGCCTGGTGTCTGCCAGCTGGGCAGGGACAAGTACAACTGAAACGGTTTCTAAAGAGAGGGCCTATTGCTACATAGTGGCTTCCCCTCCAGTAGGAGGGTCAGGCTTTGCTGGAGCAGCACAGGGACACGCCTCAAGGGAAACAGCACAGGTTCAAATCTGCATAGCCACTAGCCCCTGAGGCATGCTGGGTGTGGACCACAGCAGACCTCTTCAATGGAGGTTGTGAACTGGAAAACACCTAGCCTAGCACAGGGCTTGACAGTACTGAGGATAAATGGTAGCTATGACCCCAGGGGATGTGGCCATACAACTCTATAGGCAAAGGCGATGCCTGAAAGAGTGCACCCAGGTACTTGATATCAGTACACAGGTAAAGCCCTCAGGGCATGGGCTTCCCCCTGGGGGTGGCCTGGGGGGGAGGGTTTCAATCTGAGCCTCAGGGGGCTGCTGGCTCGCAGGTCCCAGCCACTTGGACAGAGCAGGATTGCGCAGGCACATTCCCATCTAAACATCATCTCTGTTGACCACACTGCCGAGCATGAAGGGACACCCAGTTTGCACCACAAACTGGGTCACCCATGCCTCTGTTCTCACAAACCTATGGGCCAAAGAAGTGATAAAAGGAGGCTAAATGGATTTTGTCCTGTTTACATATGTGACTTCATTCATGCCTCATGACCACCCGGGAGAGCCCTCTTTTTATCAGGATCTCACAGACCCGGAACTAAAGCTGACCCAGGCCAAGGAGCCTCCCGAGGTTCCAGGGCTGCTAAGCACGTTCTACCACCTTCCGCCAGGATGATGTCCACCCTTCTGGAAGAGGCGGGTGTGAGGTAGGGCTAAGGGTGGCCGGGGAGGGGGCAGGGGGGTCTGGGAGGAGGGCTCTTCAGCTGGGGGCCCAGGTGACAGGGTGCAAGGGAGCATCAGGGTGGCCCCAAATGATGAAAGGTGCTCTGATTCAAGCCCTGGCCTCTGGATCTGACAGGACCGAGCGCCAACTTTCCTAAGTTAAGGACACGCAGAGGGAGGGAGGTGTGTGGAGGCCGACTCCCCCCCACCCCCAAACCAGCTCCGGTCAGCACACAACAGACTGGCCAGAAGAACGCTTGGTCCCTGGCCACCGCCCATCTGTCTCTCCCTCAAGCTCCTACCCACCTGGGATTCTCAGGACCCTCCTCTGGTGACCAGCTCCATGCTCTGGCCACCAGGGCACCAGGAAAAGGGACCGTGCTACAGAGTCCCTCTTCCTGAAATCGTGCCTGATCTTAGAGGCTGGGTTTCTTCAAGGCTACCCTAGGCAGCCCTGCAGGCCAAGTTCAGGCTCTCTGGCTCTGAGACCCTGGCATCCAATCCCCTTCGGCAATTCCAGGGGCCTAAGGTCTCCCCTCAGGCCTGCCCTTCCAGACAGAGCCTCAAGCTCTAACACTGCCCTTCCCTCAGCCTTGAGGCTTGGGCCTCTACAATCTGAATAGCAGGTCCATGAAGGCCTCATTAACTAATTAACTGAATATAATAGAGGATTCATTGGAGGCGGGGAGGCTTATCAGTAAGTGGGTGCTCTGGTCAAGTCAGGGTCTGTTAAAAAAAAAAAAAAAAAGCCAAAGTAAACTGATACTGAGAGGTCAGAGCAGGGCCAAACAAGGGACAACTGTGGCCTAAAACTGTCAGGAAAGCCACAAAATGACAACAGTGCAGAGAAATCCAGAAAAACTGCCACTTGACAATTCACAATACAGAACCGAGACATGGGGATCAGGGCAAAGTCCAGGGCAAATCTCTTTTTGCAGGAAGCTAAAGCCCCCTACCTAGGCCTGTCTGTTCTAGAATGTCTCAGGAAGGCAGGAAACGGCTCAGAGGCAGGCCCACAGCTGGCTACGACGGGAGATCTCTGGCCTCTGGGTCTCCTGACTGCCAGGTGGGCACTCCAGCAGGCTCCTTGGGTGGGCCAGGCTCCCACTCCGCAGCACTAAGGGACTAGTTTCACTTTCTAGCCTCAGAACCGTCTTCACTGACACCAAGAAGCGAGCCAAAGAGGGGTGTGTCTTCGGGAGACCCGGAATGAAGAGAGCAGGCAGAGAGTTCAAACACCGTCGGTGCAGTTGAGCAGAAGAGGTGAGTGCCATCTGCCTTTAGAAAACTCCCAAGCCACCCTTAGCCTACCTCTGCCCCTCAGACTGTCTTACTCTGGCCCGGAATCTCATTCTCTCACCGCATTTAATTCTTAAAATAATCCTGTGAGAGAAGGATTATTAGCCCTCATTTCACCGAGGAGAAAATTGAGGCTCAGGAGAAACACACCTCAGGTGAGGGTCAGAAGCTCCACTGTATGAAAGAAGGCCTAACACTAACAGGAAATGATCTTGCCCATCGGATCTGCAGCCCCAGCTAGGGGAGCACAGGTCCCTTCCACAGCAGCCAGGTTTCTGTATGCTCCAACACCCAGGAAGGAATCGTCGTTGATTCTCTTCGTGATACTGCCTGGCCCTCTATAAACATCCGATTTCACTTCCTCCAGAGACTAAGGAAGAACGAAAAGAGGAGAAGGGCTCAGATGAGACTTACATTAAAAGAAGAAATGGATGAGCTGGCTTCACCACTTTCGAAGCACTCCATTCATCAGCAAACAGCAACCTCTTCTCGGAGACTTCCCGCCATCCGGGACAGCCTCGTCTCTACGGCCTGACTCGATCCTGCACCTGGCTACGCACAACAGCAGGCGGGTGTTTAAGCCCTCCAGCTGTTGTGCCAGGTGATGAGTCAGGGTTTTCAGTTGGAAACAAATGACAAAGTTATCTTCTGATTCAGAAAGACAGCTGATACTTCAGACATGTGAGTGCTGAGTGAGGAAATAGCACCTCCTTCTACCTGAAGAAAATTGGATTTCTAGACAAGAGCCCTGTGAGGGGTGGGAAACAGGGGCAATGAAGCAACTGAATACCAGCTGGAGGGCAAGAAACTTCTAGCTCGTGATTCCCAGTCCAAAGGCTAGTGGGTGAGGCCAGAAATGTGAAGTCTATGAACACTGCGTATCTTTCTTTCCTCCCTCCCTCCTTCCGCCCAAAAACACCCATCTCTCCCATATTCTTGTCCCAGATCCCTTACCGTTCTGTCAAGGACCAAACTCTGAATGAATGAAAGCAGGAACTCTGCCTGACTCATTCGCCGTTTCATTTCTAGTGCTTCGAGCAGCGCACAGCACGCAGTAGCACTCAAAAAAATACTTGCTGAATGAACAGACGACTAACATAAAAAGGCTCAGGGCAGGTATCTCTGTTTCTGACTGTAAGAAATTGAGGCATACAACTTTTCCGTGGTGGGGCCACTCTGGAACTCTTTCCCCTACAACAAGCTGCCAACAGGCTAAAACCCTTCAGATAGATCACACCTTAATGGAGGGGGATATTGAAGGTAAAAGGACAATCAGTGTTCAAAGAAGTGAGACTATAAATGGCAAGCAAAGACAATGGGTCCTCTTTAGGGCCCTTTTACAATCGCTGTCAAATGGCCAATCCTTTGGCCACCAGAACTTAAGAGGGGATGGGCACCCAAAAAGCCCAGGAGATTATAAATGTTAATGAGGGGGCCTGGGTGCCTCAAGAATGTCTAGCTCCTCTGAGATAACTTGGCTTTCTGTGTTCATGGGTAATCAAAATGGTCAAAACTCAATGATCCGGCACCTGCAAAAAGAGGCAGCGATTCAACAGCCTCCACGCAGACTTCAGCGACCCCAGGATCCTCACCTATACTCTTCATATGTAACGTCACCTCTGGTACGTTCCGTAGTGGGACTAATCTACAACCAGTTCTGGCCAGGAGGAGCACTGGGTGAGGGTCCTTTCTAAGTGCCAGGGCAACGCACATGGACGTGATTCTGGGACCACAGCCAACCCCACACAGGGGGACTCCTTGAGTTTCTCTAGATCATCATCCAAGAGGAAGCGATAAGCTTCCACTGCTCCGGGCTGAATGAGTAGCTATCCCTGGCCTTCCAGGTATTTGGATGGTACCTACCATGCCAGCAGCCAAGCAAGTAATGTAATAGGGATGCCAGAAACACAATCCTTGAGGACAGGTACAGGGGACTTGACATCCAGGAAAAACACTTGACCCACGGGAGATGGCTCTCTACTCCTCCACACTTACCGTCTGAGGCCCTGCATCAGCTGAGGTGTTCACCACTGCCTGGCTCTGAGAAAGCACCTAGGTTGCTGCTGGTGTTGAGGGCAGCAGGCGGGTTGGCAGAGGATTGCACTGAGTTCTCAGATCAAACGTGGGCCACACATCCCAGAGTTGGGAGAAGAGTTGAAACGGGGGAAGAGATGAAACCTCCATCTACCAAGATTGGGTAGGGGTGGTAGGAACTTGTGGGGGGGGGCAGAGTTGGGGGGTGGTTTAGCAAAGACTTAGGAATGAAGTGCCTCAGGTTGGCTGAGGATGGAAGAAAGTATGTGGTAACCTCGAAAGTTAGGGGTTGAATGGCTGAGGACAAGAAGACACATACAAGACTTGAGACAGGGCTGAGATCAGAGTTATCAAGAGGGGGTTAAGCTCAATAGAGCATCATCTACTTTCGTGGTCGGTATTAAATGAGAGTAGAGAGAGGTGGGTGTTTGGGCTGAGCAGACCTTGGGGGACTGAGCAGGGGGACTGGGATAAGAAATTTGAGCCAGATAAAGGATAAACCAGAATGACGGAGAGTGGGGGCTGGGGGTGGGGGTGGGGGGACTCGAGGAGGTCTGTGTGGAGCACTGGGATTGCCAAAGGGGTTGAGGAGTGAGAATGAGATGCGTTCGAGAAAGGCGGAGGGAAGTGGCTGTGCTCGGGGTTGGAAGTGGGCTACCGGTGGGGTCGAGTGTGGCTGCACTGACGCAAGACCGGTGGTGAGGGGCTGAGGTAAGGGCTGGGCTCGGGTGACGGGTGGAGAAGACGGAGGGGACGGGTCAGCACTGGCTGTTTGGGCTGAAGGCTCGGGTCCGAGTCGGGTAGAGTGCGGGGCTCAGGCGGGGAAGGGAAAAAGCTCTGAAGCAGGACAGTTTCAAAGCAAGCAGAGGTTTGCGATCACGGACAGGGCTGGAGACCCATCGCCGTTCGCGTCTCTGCCCCGCCGTCCCTTCTCACCCTTCTCGCCCCCGTACCCCTAACTCACCAGAGCGAGCGGGGAGGGGGCCGGGAGCACTCCAGGTCACTGCAGCCCCTAAGCCTCCGACCAGACGCCGCGACCTCCCGGCCAGTGACAACAGGAAACGGCGCTCGCGGCGCCTGACGCCATCACGTTGGTTCGGCGTCCTGCCCCGCCCCCCCGGAACGCGGAGCCAATCGCAGGGCCGGCGGGACGGGGGGGCGGGGCCAGCGCTCAGGAAAGCCCGAACTACCAGCTCCGGAGCCGTTGAGCGGTCTGGGAGGCTCTGGGCTCTGGGGACCCGAGATGCGCGCTAAGAGGGGAGGCGACCAGGCTGGCCCACCAGTGTCGGGCGGAACGTGTCCTACGTCCCGCCTCCAGCAGTGTCTGCGCCTGACTTCTGGGTTCATGACTTCGCCTGGAGTCTAACACTGGGGCTGTGAGTTGGCCTCCTGCGTGAAGGTTCCCACCTGTAAAATCGGACCAATAATGCCTACCCTATTTTTGCCTCCCTGAGGGCATCAGCTCACTTGGTGCTTCCCGCCTGGCGGCTCTCAGGAAAAGCATGCAGGATTTGACCACCCCTTACATCAAGGGAGAGCCTTTAGGTGCCCGTCAGACCCCAGACATGAAGCTTAAGGGTCTGGTTATTCTCATCTTGCCAGGTAGTTTGTTTCCTTTCCTTGGTAGAGTTGACATTTCTCTTTCAGATGGACTCAGAACAAAAGATCAAGAGCGGCGGTTGGTGAGGGTGTCAAGAGCGGCGGTTGGTGAGGGTGTCAAGAGCGGCGGTTGGTGAGGGTGTCAAGAGCGGCGGTTGGTGAGGGTGGGGAGGGATGTCTTGTGCTTGGGACACTACCTGCAGGCTTAAGTCAGATGGGATCTTAGGGCCTGAGGGTGGGGTGAGGGCTGGGGTGGAGAGGTACTGCTACTTGAAGGTCCAGGGGGACTTTGGGGATGTTGGGAACAGGAGAGTTCTTGGAAGAAAGCTACACTGATCTGGGCCAGGCGCTCCATTGGCCTTCCTGGGAAGGGGTCCCAGTGCCTGTTTCCATTTCTAAAACCAGCTGTTGGAGATGTGGCACCTGAATGTGTGCTGGCTACCCCTTCAGTATATCTCTCCGCAAGAGTGAGAACCACCTCTGCTGGATTAGATGAATCGGAGTACATTTAGTATGGCTAACAGTTGAGCAGGCAGTTAGAAATAAGGACACAGAGGGGCGCC
>NW_024082661.1:104835-111219 GCF_003009895.1 Hyaena hyaena
GGCAAAAGGATAGTGTTTCTGGTTATAATTAGCACATGAAGAGCGTCAGTCTCTTGACATAGGCATGGTGCCCCACCCCCACTCCCAAATGGAGCAAGCAGCAGGCCTCGGTTCTTCCAATGAAGTTTTGCACAGCTGCTGTCTGCAAAAGCGGCGGGCACCCCGCTCTTGTCTACCTTTTCAGGAGCCCCCATCTCCTGGTCTTCTCTTACTTCTCAGGCCTCTCGGCCCCTCTGCAAAGTCTATGGGCTTGACTTCCTCTCTTCTTCTTACTCTGGTGCACATTTCCACCATTCACGGACCATGAGTCTACCAGAGAGTCTGAGGCCAGAAAAAAAAAAAAACCTCACATTACCTTGTTATTTGAGCAATAATAAAGGTACACACCAAGTGCCAGGCTGTCAGAGAAGAGGCCTTGAAAGTTATCCTGGAGGAATCACCTTTTACCTGAGCCTTCCTGGTGGGCACAGGAAAGGGACTTTGCTGGTGAAGAGAGAAATGGCTGGTGGGTGGGAACGCAGGCTGAGCTCAGGGGAGGGTGCACCGAAAGGGTGGAGAGGAAGCTAGGACATAATACCAGGGTAAGGGGAGGGGACTTGCATGGAAGGAGAGATCAAGACAGACTGGGGCATGGGGAAAGGGAGGAGGTTCATCCAGACACCGGTGGAGGTCAGTGCAGGAAGGGCTCAGACATTCACAAAGGCCCTGGTGTGTCAGCTTAGATTTCAAGCACTATGCATGGTTATTCAAAGCCAAGTAGGAGAACTGTGGGCATCTGGATTTCCCGGGGGTCCAACGTGTAGATTCCTGAACCCCATGCCTGCTCTGGAGAGTCACTCTGGGATGAAGCCCAAGAGTTTAGGCTTAAGCACCTTTTCTGTCCCCTGCCCTAACACAGGTGGATCTGAAGTGTAAAAAAATGTGAGCATCTCTCCTTAACCTAGGAGCTGAAGGGTAAGGGATTTAACAGTTGTGGAAAGTAGAAGCTCCTCTTGTTTGCCAGATAGGAATTTTGATTTATCCTTATCAACCACCCTGAAGGTCAGTGCCATTGTTATCCCCATAGCACAGATAAGAAAACAGGCTTAAGAGAATTTAAGTGACCTGGGGGCCCAAGGTCACACAATTCCTATGAGGTACACTGGGCTTCTCCCCCCAGCTCCAATTCTAGTTGGAGAGCTAGAATCATCCTTCAGTGTCAGACCAAGTGGGCTTTGGAGCCAGGAATGCTTAGTTCTGAATACAGCTCTACCCCACACTGTTTTCTAGGCCTTTCCAAAAACAGCGCAGGGCCCAGCACAACCCAGCAAATGTGGGGTAAAGACCACTGCCCCAGTCAGTGGTTTTCATAGGCCCCTTGAGGTAGCACCAGAGATAGAAACTTCTAAGTCTGATTCAAGATTAGAAAAGAGAAGTAAATCACAACACTCTGAGGCCCCTTAGCCTCAGGCGGAGGGGCCAGAGAGTGTGACTTCAGGGAAGTTCCCCAAACTATCTGAGCCTCAGTTCCTCATCTGTAAATTGGGGAAAATATCAGTTGCCGTGAGGATTAACTAAGATAATATCCTCAGGACAGTTTCTGGTCTTTGGTAACCACCGGAGGATGACTAGCTGTATTATTATTATTATTACTATTACAGGTTTGGCTAATTCTTACCTTTCCAATCCAGTCGGATCTCTGTTTTTAACTGCTCTCTGAGCACTGGAGTGAGAGCCTTTCTGGGTTGAGACCCAGATGTATCCTTACTTGGTATCTGACTGAAATCATGAAACTAGTATTAATGCAACTATTTCTCTTGAAACCGGAGTAGCTAATATTCTCCTGGCTTCTGTTGTAGGAAGCTGGTTCTTCTCACTCTCTTTTAAAAAGTGGATTTAAAGGGTTTTAAAAAATTATTTGTCAATTATATCTCAATAAAGTTGGTCACAAATAAAGCTTTGAGGTGTAATTGACAAAAGCATGGATTTTTTTCAAGCCTCCCAAATGTTATTATGCACATAGTTTACAGTCCAAATAGTAGGAAATGAAATGGTGAGGAAACGTAATGACCACAGAAGCTTCTTGCCTTCCCCCTCCTTCGACCATCCCCACCCTCCTGGGTCAGCTCACCAGTCCTTGGTCCTCCTTACTTCTAGCTGAATCTTCTGGTACTTATTTCCAGCCATCTTGCATTTCTAGCTCTTGGTTAATCCATTAAAAATCTAAAAAAAAATTTGTTTTTAAAGAGCGAGAGAAGGAGAGAGAGAATCCCAAGCAGGAGTGCACTGTCAACACAAAGCCCAATGTAGGGCTTGAACCCACGAACCGTGAGGTCATGACCTAAGCTGACGTCAACCGACTGAGCTACATGGGTACCTCGATTCATCCAGTTTAGACCAAAAATTACTATGAAGGCGCTCCTGCTCTTTTGTTTGTTTGTTTTAATAGTTTATTGTCAAGTTGGTTTCCATATAACAGCCAGTCTCATCCCCACAAGGGGCACTCCTGCTTTTTTTTTTTTTTATTTTTTTAAATTTTTTTTTAATTTTTTAATTCTTTTTTTTTTTTTTTTTTACAAATAGTTTATTGTCAAATTAGTTTCCACATAACACTCAGTGCTCATCCCCACAAGTGTCCTCCTCTATGCCCATCCCCCCTCCCCCCCACCTCCATCAGTCCTCAGTTTTTGTCAGCATTCAAGAGTCTCTCATGGTTTGCCTCTCTCCCTTTCCCCCACCATTTCCGCCCTTCTTCTCCCCCTTGGTCCTCTGTTAAGTTCCTCCTAATCCTCCTATACGTGCACACGTATGATATTTGTCCTTCTCTGCCTGACTTATTTCACTCAGCATAACACCCTCAAGGTCCATCCATGTTGCTACACATGGCCAGATTTCATTGTTTCTCATTGCCACGTAGTATTCCATGGTATAGATAAACCACATCTTCTTGATCCATTCATCCGTTGATGGACACTTAGGCTCTTTCCATGTTTTAGCTATTGTGGAGATTGCTGCTGTGAACATTGGGGTACACGTGCTCCTATGCATCAGCATTTCTGTATCCCTTGGGTAAATTCCTAGCAGTGCTCTTGCTGGGTCATAGGGGAGTTCTATTGTTAGTCTCCTGAGGAACCTCCACACTGTTTTCCAGAGGGGCTGCACCAGTTTACATTCCCACCAACAGTGTAGGAGGGGGGGCACTCCTGCTTTTAAGTGAATTTGTGTTTTACTTAGCACCACAGCATCTATGAATGTGTGAAAGCTTGTTCAGAGTTTAGGCTTAGGGTTAGTTCAATCTAGCTTCCATGTCTGATCCTGCATTTTCCACCTCACCCCCTCACCTTGCGGTGAAACAACCCCTCCCTTGACTTTCCACTGGGTTCCTGTGCTTTAGCAGGGACTTAAGCACGGGTTTAATACCTGACTTTGCAGGTGCACATGACCATAGCTGGCCAATCAGCGCCTCCTCCTGCCAGATACAGGGGCCAGGCAGGCCAATCAGAGGCCTTTCAAAGATGGGCTTTCCTCTGCCAGGTTTGCTCAATGTCAGTGTAGAGTTGGGGTTACTAATGACTCTCTTTGCAATCTTGGGGCATGCGTCCTTTGGGACGTGAAGCCATCATGGAGGAAAGCCCCCTCTGTTGAGGTGACAGATGGGGAGAGGATGACGTTGTTTGAGAGCTAGATGCAGCCAGCTTAAAGATCTTAGGCTTCCCGGTTATATGAGCCAATACACCGTATGAGATTTTTGGTTTAAGCATATGTTGGATTTCTTTCACGTGGAGCATAAATGGCGACTGATATACTGTCTTTGTGAACTTGGGCAAGTTATCAGCAGTGTGTATATACTTGTATTGTGATAATGCCACCCACAACTCTAGGTTCCCTGCGGCTGTGCTTTTATCAGCCTGAGCCTGAGACAGCTTGACATCGACCGGTCCATTGTAGGGACTGGAGGAAACAACTTACCATGAGTCACTGCCCTAAAATATGCTTTCCGCCTGCATGCCCGGTGCCTGGTATCCCGTGGTGATGGTGGCATTCCTTAGGGTTAATTATGGCTTTCTTCAAGTGGTTCTCTTTTGGAGTGTGAAGTCTGCAGGCAAAGGCCGCAGTTAAGGCGCAGCGTCTGGGGCGGGTTCTGCCTTTGCTCTGACGAGATGGCAAAATAGATGATGAGGGAGGCCAGGAGCCATGCGGGGGCCTTGACAGTGAATCTCACTGTTTTTCAAATTGTCCCTAAGTCCATGCAGATACCTCACTAGCCTTGTGCCTTTAGACAGCTTCCCTCTTGGCATATTTCAGGAATGTGAATCTTTCCAGTTTCAAAAGGCGTCTGGAGAAAGAAATTTCACTGGAGGTCGCACCCTGTTCTGATGTTTACCTGTGGAAGTCCCTTCTTCAGGAGGTCCCCATGGGAGGCACTGGATACAGGACTCGGTGTAGACAGATCTAGGCACAAATCCCAGTTCCCAATGGCCCAGTCCCTTTGCAGCTTATGGGGCAAACAGCACAGTGTGCTGGCCTTTAGGAGGTCAGTCTGTCTTACATAAGGAATTGTATGCAGAGAATGAAGAAATGGTCTCAAATTCACCCAATAAAACCCTGAGTCAGCCCCAAGGGCAGGGTCTGGTACTAGGCGTTGAGAAGAGGAAGGAGATGTGATTCTTGCCTTGTCAGTGTTCCCGACCTAATAGAGAACTGTGGTGGCATCTTCACATTGACATTGAGGCTGTCTTTCACTCTGCTCCATTCACAGGTGATGCCTAGAAGAGCGAGGCCACCATGTGAAGCCTCTAAACCAGGACTCGGTCACATTCTGGGTGGGATAGACTCACCGGCCCTCCCCGCACCCACGTCTCCTTTTCCATTCCGGTGTACTTTTCCATTCTTTGGCGCAGAGCTGGGCCACGTGACTTGCTTTGACCCATGAAACGGGCAGAAATGAAAGTGTGACAGTCCCGTGCTTTGGCTTGAAGAGGCCCGATGGCTTCCTGCTCGCTCTCTGATGCATCTCTTGGGTAGCCGCTGTGTCTTCAGCCTGGGCGGGAAGCACCACGGGCGGAAAAGACCCGCAGTGAGAAGCAGCGCTGACCCAGCCAGCGAGGGGGCATTAAGGTTCGGCGGTACCGGCCAGCCCATGAGAATCGGTTTCCCAGCATCCCGAGTTTTGAGGATGGTTTATTAACATTGCTGTGGCAAAAGATAGTAAGACAATCTTCATCTCCTATGGCCCCATAAGCTGAAACACTCCACGCTACCCTCGAACACATGCAGCTGTTCCTGGCTCTGCTTCGGGACCTCAGGACTTTTCTTCTTCTTGAATGAGAGTGCTCCCCACCACCCCCAGCTGGGGCTAACCCTAACCCAGCTGGTGCTCCATCCCCACCAGGATCTCAGGAGTGCTGGTGCTCCCCAGGCCTGAGACGCCCTGATCCCGTCGGGGGAGGAGCCGGCCAGCATGACCAGTCGGGACTCCCAGGTTAAGAATCCAGTTGAGCCTCTTGGTCATCCTCAATCTGCTCTGACCTCCCCCCGCCCCCCCACAGCACCTGCAAATCCCTGCTGACCTCCAGCCCCGAAGCCGCCAGAGAACCTCTGCTTCCCCCACCTCCTGGTCCTCCGTGTCCTCCTTCAGTAGTTTGGTGAAGCATAAAAAGGCTTGTCAAAGTGGTCCCAGGCTCCGGAGGGGTGGGCGTGTGGGTTTGGAGGGTGACAGATTCTCACTCTCTCCAGATGCTAGCCAGGCTCCCCCGAGCCCTCTTTTTGATTCAGCCTTGCTTGGCCTGTGAAGACGTGAACAAACACGAACTTAGTTTCTAGCGGCTCGTGGCCACGTCCCTAGTGGGACCCTAGCCTCCCTTAAAGTGCCTGCCTGCAAAAGTCACAGTTGTCTGAAGGAGATGCTGCTAAATTCCAGCCAACAACTGAAGAGAGGGCCCCTGTCTCCCAGCTTCTGTGAGAAGGTAGGAGCCTAACTTTGATAAGTGTCAGTTAGCAAAACAAGGGGGGTCTCGTATGGGCCAGCGACCCTTCCTGCTTTTTGTAAGCTTTCACTTCTGAAAACCCCCACTCATTAGCTTCCCCAGTCCCCCATCCTCCCTGTGAAATACCCAATCACCCCTGTAATAATCCCAGTTGAGTGACTGCTCATGATGAACACTTTCCCCTACACTATTGCAATACTGTTACTGATGGAAATCTGTCTGGATTCCTTTAAGTAGTGTCTGGTATTGTTTATTTTCATCAGGGGAGGGGTGCAGGATCAGGCTTTTAATTTTTTTTTTTTTTAATGTTTATTTTTGAGAGAGAGACAAGGTGTGTGCGGAAGGATGGGGGGAGGAGGGTTGGGCAGAGAGAGAGGGAGACACAGAATCTGAAGCAGGCTCCAGGCTCTGAGCTGTC
>NW_024082661.1:113958-126278 GCF_003009895.1 Hyaena hyaena
TTGTTGTTTTAAGCCCCTACTTTGGTGTGATCTGTTGCACAGCAGATAATAACACTGTCTAACCACACAGTGGGGTCGAACCACACAGACGTGAGGCCCTCTAAGCTGGCATATTAACGAACGATGCCCTCGTAATGGTTGGGGACTCTGGCCCCAGGCTCCAAGTCTTTCTCTAGACCATAATACTTGCCATGACAACAACATATAAATTTTCTTGAGTATCACATTCCTTGAGTATAACCCCCCCATCATTTAAAGACCACCCCTGCCCCGGGCTTGCCTAACCTTTCCTTGTCTCACCCGCTACCGTGTGTCTTTTCTGTATCATTGCCTCCTTTCGTGATCTTTTTAAAAATGGCTAATTTCTCTGACAGGTTTCATTGGGATCAGAGTGAGAACTTTCATTCACTAGTAACTGGTGGCTTGCGGCCCCCTCTCTTTCTATCCCTCAGGTTTCCTGTAGGAGCTGGGCTCTGAGACCATTTGCCCAATGGTAAAATGAAGACAGAGATATCCTAGGGGTCCAGGTATCACATGTACCACCTGACCCTGGGCACTCCTCCCCTCCCAGGCTACAGCCGGGGGTGTATACTGATCCAAGGAGAGATGGCTCGTTCCAGGCTGGCCTGGTAAAGCCTCTGGGCTCTGGCACAAACACTGCCCCATCTAGATCAAGCTGGACAAGGTACAATCGTACTTACCCTTGGGAATTTTAATTCAGAAATAGTGCAGAGGAGGGGCACCTGGGTGGCTCAGTCAGTTAAGTGTCTGACTTTGGCTCGGGTCATATTCTTGCAGTTCATGGGTTCGAGCCCTGTGTTGGGCTCTGTGCTGACAGCTCAGAGCCTAGAACCTGCTTTAGATTCTGTGTCTCCCTCTCTCCCTGTGTCTCCCCTATTCATGTGCTGTCTCACTCTCGCTCTCTCTCTCTCTCAAAAATAAACATTAAAAAAATATATGGTAGGGTAGCATTTGAGACTCATTAAAGTAGTGTGCAAATCTGAGGTAGTGTTATATACACAGTATTATCTAAGCCTCACTTTAGGAACCACATTTGAACTAATGGAAATATTCGAAAATAGGAGAATGGAGTTTCCTGGAATCCCGGCCCACACTTCGTGAAGCCCAACTATGCACAGATGTCTCTTCTTGGTTTCTTGTCAGCTCTGCCTCTGTGTCCACCTCTCTTATTTAAAAAGTCACCACCGCCCCCACCCCGCTCCACACAGCTCATTAAGGAGGTTGAGCTGGCATGAGGAGTTTCTGCCCTTGTGACCTGACAGTAACGAAAGAGCCTAGTCCTGTGCCTGCCCAAAGCAGGTGCTCAACAAACAGTAGCTGCCACCATCCTCATCATCAGTACGTTTATTGCAATTATTGATTCTTTGTGGTAACCCTGGCTTAGACTTCTCTGCACCCCTGAGCCCTGCAGTGTGGTAGTATAATGGTCAGTAGGCTCTGGAGTTACCAGGCCTGGATTAAACCCCTGACAGCTTGGGGTTTGTGGCTTTGGGCACCTGGGCAGGTTACCTACATCCTCTGAGCCCTGTCCCCTTATCTGCCAGATGAGGATAATAAAGTATGTTTTCACGGCCTCTTGGGCTCAATTAAGACTGCAAAATGCCCAACCCAGGGCTTGACCCCACGTAAGCAAACAGTAAACTAGCTGCTGCTGCCGCTGACTGTTACTGTCTAGGCTTGTGCTTTAAACACAGGAAATACCTGTTGGCTCACTGAAGTCACCACTCAGAGACAGATACTTGTTGGCCAGTCTCACTAAAACGCTGGGGGAACTGGACCGGCCCCAGGAGACAGGAGTCCTTGCCCAGCACCAGCAAACTAATAAAGCAGAAGAGGAACTGATGGGCCAGTCGCTCGGCCCTGAGCCCCACACACCCTGCCAAACACGCTGGGCTGGGCTGGGCCCTGTCCTCTGCTGCCCTCCGGTGCCTCCCGTGGTGGCCAGCGGTTGGTGCCATTCTCCACCACCTGTCGCTAAGCCACCAGCATTTATTTGTGAGATTATGAGGGGTGCCTGGCTGGTTCGGTAGGTTAAGCGTCCGACTCTTGATTTCAGCTCAGGTTGTGATCTCACGTCGTAAGGTCAAGTCCCTCCCCTGCATGGGGTTCCACACGGAGCACGGAGCCTGCCTTGGATTCTTTCTTTCCCTCTCTCTCTGCCCCTCCCCTCTTGCATGCTCTCTCTCTCAAAAGAAATAAATACACATGAAAAAAAAGAGTATCAAACTGTTCATTCAGAATTTCTTTTATTTGCTGCTGTATTTTGACTCTGACATCCTTTTTCTAAAATGTGTCATTCATTTATTCAGAAAGTAGAGATGACTTGTTTGTTTAATGTTTGTTTATTTTTGAGAGAGAGCGTGTGAGCGGGACAGGGAGAGGACAGAGAGAAAGGGAGACGGAGGATCTGAGGTGGGCTGTGCTGACAGCAGAGAGCCCAACGTGGGGCTCGAACTCCCATGCCATGGACCTGAGCCGAAGTCGGACGCTCAACGGACTGAGCCCCCAGGCGCCCTGGACTCTTGCCGACATCCTCACTGGGACAGGTTAACGCCCTCTGCTGCAGGAGCAGTGGGATGTTTGCACCTTCTGCACGTTGCCCTGCGTTCTCTCTTGGAATCGTGCAGCCCTGATCTGTGCTGGGCGAGGAAGGCAGTGGTCGGTTCGGCCGCCGGGCTGGACTGCAGAGGGCCGAGCAGCACACGCCCCACCGCGGCGGGGTCAGAAGGGGCTCGGGCCGTGCGTGTGACCAGGTAAGCGCCCCCACCAGTATGTTTTCTGGAGTAAAGGTCGGAGGAGGGCAGTCTTGCGTAGTTCCTGCTCTCGCACCTTCTGTACTTCTAGCCGTCTAGCCCCTCCCTGCTAGCTCTCCAAGGGTTAGGACTCAAAAAAAATTTTTTTTTTAAGAAAACAAACAAGAAAACCCAATGTGAATTATCCACTAGCTGGTAAGGGTGAAGAGCCCCCTGCTTCCAACTACACATTCTGTGCCTGAGCTGGAGTGCGTGGGAAGAGAGGCCTTAGCCGGACAGCGGAGGTGGGCCCAGCGACCCAAGTGTTCTGGTAACCCCCACAGACCTTCCGGAGGGGCCAGAAAGACACCCTAGTCCACGGGCAGGGGGTCAGGAGCATTGTGAGTAACTGACGCTTGGTGAGCCAGGGGAGAGGGCGCCAGAAGAAACTATTAATTGACTTCATGGTCTAAGCCTCCTGAAGACAGGTTTCCAGTTTCCAGAGACTGACTGTACCCGGGAAATGAGGGAGAGACGCCCCGCTCGCCCTTCTCTGCCTGCACGGCGCCTTGTGCAAGCACTGCCTATACCACGAGGGACTCTGGCTCCCGCTTCTCTCGCCTGTGGCCCCGGTCGCCTGCATAGACATCTTTAACTGTGTACATTTCGACTCCTTACCACATGACTAGAATTGGTTATGAACTTACACATTTTAATATGAGAAAAATAAGTATTTCGCAAGCAATGCTGAGAAGCCAGTATGAGAAAATAAACTTTGTTGGCGGCCAGAGGCAGGACGGGGCTCACTCGGTGACAGTCTCACGCCCTGTCTCACTTTCGTCGCCCAGCTCCTCGGCAGTGGAATCTGTGGCCTGAGGCTTCTCTGTTGCGGCTTCACTGGACTCCCTGGGAAAAGAAGAAGAATGCCAATGCTTTGACTCTTGAAAGGAACAATTCAACCCTTCATAACTTCCTCATTTTAGACAAAATCTTCCCCAATCATGCACCCTGGTTCCGTGTTGAAAATCTCATCCTCATCAGAAGAATCCTTGTGGTGTAGCTTCTGTGCCATGTTTTTCTGGCGTGTGGCATTGAGAGGTCTGTACATGTCCCTGAGCCACAGTGGCCGCCTTATCCAGAAAAAGCCCTCCTAGAAAACGGAAAGGACAGCGTCAGTTCTGTTTCCCCTGCCTCTCCAGCCATGGGGCTTCATCCTCCTCGGCTTTACCTGATTGTCACTTTCTGTGGAGCATCTCCGACCCAGCAGAGATTGGAAGAAGCCCCTTGGAGGAAACACACAGGCAGACTGTTCGTGATTCGTGCCGTCTTCCATGCCTCTCACAACGTGGATCTCCGGTCTTATTAGCAAGCAAAACCAACACAGATCTGGGATCTCAAAAATAATTCTGTATATGCTGGGCTTTTTTTTTTTTTTTTTTGCAAATAGTTTATTGTCAAATTAGTTTCCACATAACAGTGCTCATCCCCACAAGTGTCCTCCTCCATGCCCATCCCCCCTCCCCCCCACATCCATCAGTCCTCAGTTTTTGTCAGCATTCAAGAGTCTCTCCTGGTTTACCTCTCTCCCTTTCCCCCACCATTTCCGCCCTTCCTCTCCCCCTTGTTCCTCCGTCAAGTTCCTCCTAATCCTCCTATACGTGCAAACATATGATATTTGTCCTTCTCTGCCTGACTTATTTCGCTCAGCATAACACCCTCAAGGTCCATCCATGTTGCTACACATGGCCAGATTTCATTCTTTCTCATTGCCATGTAGTATTCCATGGTATAGATAAACCACATCTTGATCCATTCGTCCGTTGATGGACACTTAGCCTCTTTCCATGTTTTAGCTATTGTGGAGAGTGCTGCTATGAACATTGGGGTACATGTGCTCCTATGCATCAGCATTTCTGTATCCCTTGGGTAAATTCCTAGCAGTGCTATTGCTGGGTCATAGGGGAGTTCTATTGTTAGTTTCCTGAGGAACCTCCACACTGTTTTCCAGAGGGGCTGCACCAGTTTACATTCCCACCAACAGTGTAGGAGGGTGCCCGTTTCTCCACATCCTCGTATGCTGGGCTTTCAGAATTTTCCTGTGTCTGTCCATAATGGCCCCACGGTGTCTCTGGGAGACCTTTGTATGTGGCTTGGCATGGAGTGTAAACAGGGTTTCACCCTACTCACCTTCTGGGCCCTTGGCCAAGTGCCCTTGTGCGGTCAACAAACTGGGTGACCACATGGCAGAAGCACCTAACTCTCTCCAGAAGCATTTTACATGGGTCCCCGTCGGACTTAGCCTCACAGGCATCATTTGCTGGGGGGTGGGGAGGTGCCTCCATTTTCCTCACTGCTTTATCTTACAAGTTGAATCGCACCAAGTGAATGCTTGAGTCCAACCAGCAAAGTTATCTAGCTCACTGACTTTCACACGTCAGGCGGATGAGTGAGTCGTGAAACCACCTTAAAACTCATGACTAGCACTAAAACACAAAATATTCTTTTTGAATACAAACAGAATAGGGGGTTCCTGGGTGGCTCAGTCAGATGAGTGGCCAACTCTTGATTTTTCCTCAAGAGATGATCTCACGGATCATGAGATTAAGCCCCGTGTCTGGCTCTGCACTGGCAACTGCGGAGCCTGCTGGGATTCTCTTCCCACCCCACCCCCGCCCCCTCCCCACCAAAATAAATAATAAACTTAAAAAAGACAGCACAGAAAAATCTGGGTGTATAGTAAGTTTGTTTTAGAAACTACTTATGTCTCTACAGTATGTGTGCACTGAGTTGTGACATAAAATGTAGCTCACAGCCCAAGAACACTGTAATCAGAGAAGTGCCCAACTGGAAAGGAACAATCTTCTTTCTGCCCCTCACTAGCAGTATGACCATGGGGCAAGACCTCTTCACTTTCTCCTTCTCCATTTCATTATTATAAAAAGAAGAGATAAATAATCATGCAAGGTCTCTCCCAGTTAAAATTTCATTGGGTCTGGATAAAGGGACCATTCTGGCAGAATGGGGCCTCAAAAACCAGGAGGAGGAGGAGGGAAGTTTTCCTGCCTCTTTATAGGAAGGACTCATGTATTCTACCTTCCATCAGCCTTGAAGACTCGCCCCTTTACCCCACGACTCTTGGCCCTCCCTGTTCCTTCTCCAGAGCCTCCGAGAAGGTCTCTGGCCAGGCCGGATTCCTGCCCACCGCCAGCAGGAATAGGTACGAACAACATTTCCGCCCTCGCCCCCCACCCCATGCTCTTTCTTTAAAGGTCTAGATTCTCTGTGCCAGACCCATTCTAACTCAGGTTTGGCTGGGAAGCTAATTTTGCTGGATCCAGGCAAAGCGTTACGCCAAATATTCTTTCTGCTTTTGGTGATTTCCTGGCTGTAAAACATGAGGATTGAAATAGATGAGTTTGAAAATCTACGTCTAAATTCTACTTTAATGATTGCCAGACTAATATTTACCTTGAGTTTCCTTCTTTACTTTCCTCTACTGCTGCTCTATGAGAATAAATCTGTTTTGGAAGAAAACACGATCACAAGTTACCCACTGCAATGACCACATTCCTTTGCACTTTACGTCTCACCTGCCAAGTGAGATGATAACTTTTTTGAGAACAGGAATTGCTGTTTAATAGAATTTGGACTCTTCCACAGCACCTAACTTGTGGGCAGCTGGAAATACATTTGATTGACCATTTTCGATAACATTCAACAGATGATTCCTAATAAAAATTCTTAGGAGGAGGAAAAGTGTCTACCAGAAACCAAAACCAGAGCACTATTTTAAAGTCCAGGACAAGGGTAGGATGTCTGTTATCACTGCTGCTATTCATCGCTATGGAGGGGGTCCTAACTGATGCACTGGGGAAAAAATGAAGTCTTAGAAAGGAAGAGACACGACATATTGGCATTTGAAATTATGGAAAAACCGAAAGGCCCAAGAGAATCCACTAAAATTTTATTGGAAGTAATATAAGAATTCAATAAGATGGCTAGATACAAAATCAAGAGATCAACATGTAAACCTCAATGGCTTTCCTATGTTCCACAAATACTAAAGAAAAAAACGGAAGAAAGATCCCATTTACAACTATCAGTAAAAAAGGCATAAAGTACCTGGGAATAAACTTAGCAAAGAATGGGTAAGACCTACGAGATGAAAACATTAAAACTCTTCTGAAGGACATTAATTAGAAACAAATACATGCTGCTAAAATACTGTAAAGTTGTCAACACCCCTCAAATTAACCTACAAATTCAATGCAATCCTATTCAGATCTCAAGATAGTCCTTTAAACAAAAACTGGCCAGCTGACATTTGGTAGAGAGAATGCGCAAGCCTGGCTACGAAATGTATGAAAAAGAAGATCACAGAGCAGACATTCAAATGTGTTCTTATAAAGGAACTTAAGTACCTAGTGTAATACGGGTACAGGAAAAGAACACCAGACTGAGAGAATAGAGTCCAGATAAAAATAGTTTTTAGATCAGTGAAGACAGAATGAACCATTCAATAAACGGCTTCAAAGTAACTGGATCTTTAGGTAAGGGGAAAGAGCTAGATCCCCCACCTCGACTGTCCCAAAACACCAACCGGGTTCCGTACACATACGAAAAATAATAATAAATCAGAACGAATATTATAAGAGTACAGACGAAAACTTCAGAGACTACTGTTGTACCATGAGGAGAAAAGGCATTGCTGACAAGACCCACGGCCCGAAGCCATGAGGAGAGGCCGGCAGACACGGCGACGGACGGTCGACAGCCTCCCCTCTGGCGCAGTCCTGCCCCCCCGTCCCCTGTGTTTGTCCTCTTCCTGTTGATTCATAAAACTCTCTTCAGATGCTTTACATTAATCCTTTCACGGGCTTTCACTGAATTTCAGTGTTTCGAGTATTTGCTAGTGTTTTCATCGTGAAGGAGACAGAACAGTGGGAGAGGAGCACGGGCTGACTGCAGGCACAACTGGGGCCAGCTTTGCGTTTTGCCACAGGCGCCGTAAGCTGATCCCCTTCTATGTATGGACGAAGGATGGTAATGCTGTCCTCACAGAACTGTGGGGGGCAGATCAGCGGTGGAAAATTCTTTTCCCTATGCTTGGCATAAACCAGTCGAGATGACCAAATGTATCAAAGGTTTCTGCCTATGGTATCAGGTCCCAAAGATTTTTCTCACCACAAGATTATAAGAATATGGCTTCTGTTTTCTTCTAATACTTTTATGAGTTCTTCTTTCTCTTTTTTTACATTTACTGAAATACGTTTTTTTTAAGGTGAGAAATAGGGATCTGCAGTTATTTTCCTCCCAAATAACTAACTACACAGCTGTTCTATTGCCATTTATTTTCTTTCTTCCACTGATTTGAATACTAAAAGGTAACATTTCAATGTCTGTTTATTTTTGACAGCAACAAAGACAGAGTGAGAGCAAGAGCAGAGAGAGGGAGCCACAGAATCCAAATCAGGCTCCAGGCTCTGAGCTGTCAGCAGAGAGCCCGACGTGGGGCTCAAACAAACGAACCCTGAGATTATGACCTGAGCTGAAGTCGGACATTTAACTGACTGAGCCACCCAGGAGCCTCTAAAAGGTAACATTTCAAAAGTCCTAGTGACCCATGGGTCTGTCTATTGCCGGACTCTGTATGCTACCTCACATAAATATCAGGCGGCATTAGTTCTCCTTGTGAAATCGACATAAGGCCTTATCTCTCTTCCTTTGAGCACCACTACCATCTACTACAGGAAATACACTGCATGGTCTCTGTCCTCAAAAAGTTTGTCATCTAAGTAGGGAGAAGAAATAATGAAACCACACAAAGACTACAAATGCAAGGTTAAACTACATAGGAATTTAAAACAGCAATCGGAGTTTATAGAACTTCCCCCAAAGCACAAGGCCACAGGCCACCTCAAGAGGCATAGCACTGACTGGACAATGGCCAATAATCTCTCTTTCCAGGGGCCGTAGTAGGTAAGTTGAACCCAGGCTAGTTCCTAGGCTCAGAAGTCAGACTCTGTCCTTGACAAGAGAGAACACACTTCTTCCTATATGGAAACGATCTCACCTTATCAGTGTCACGGGACTGACAAAGTGGCAGATCGCTGTCTCAGCCAAGGTTATGTGGCTAAGACCCAGACTAGGAGCTGCTGGTCTTTGTGTGTGAGTCTGCGTCTGAAACCGACTAAAAGCCCAGATCCCACGTTTTGGGACGTTATCCTCACCTCCCTCGAATCTGCCCCTTTCTGTTCACCCTGGGCTTCACTGCTCTCATTGATGTCATTCTCATTTTTCCATTGGTCCATATCCCACTCTGCCTTGGACACCTTCATCTCTTGCTGCTCGCTGAGAAGCTTCATCAGGAAGCCTGTCCTGGAGATGAGCTTGGCACAGGCCAGCTGCACGTGGGTCTCAGAGCAGTCCATTTTCAAAGTCCAGATAACGTGAGAAATGAGCCTTCTCACATCATTGTGGGGGATGAGGGGCCGTAGCCGCTGGTTTAACTGCATCTCATATAGATCACCTGGGGATGAGGGGTTGGACACAGTGAAGCCTGTGGCCTCTGAGGGCAAGTCAGTGCCCACACTGTAGTATTCCCATTGCGAATTGTTGGCTTGTTTAGCGGCGGCACGGAGCTGTCTGCAGTAATGGTAGAATTAGCCGTGGAAAGATTCTTACGGCTTGTGAATTCAGGGAAGGTTTGTTCTGGCCGAGTAGTGTTTCCTGTAGAAATATTTTCTTCCAAGATATTTTGTGCATTAGAGTTCTCTACGGTAGTGTTTTCTCTCTTAGGTTTTGAAAGAGTAAATCATTCTGGAAAAGGATTTTCCTGAGGACCCAGTTCTCCGGGAGATGAAAAATCCTCCCGTGAAGGGGAATTTATGAGGCTCCTGACTGCAGAGAACAGAGGCCTCTTTGCGAGCATCAGTCTATTACGGAGTGAACTTTCCCTTCTCGACTTGTGCTTCAGTTTGGCCTTGGGTGTTCTGTGAACCACACGCGAGTGAGTTTTATGGAAGAGGTATTTTTTTCTGGAATGTGGGGCTCGTCTGAAAGCCTCCATGTTTCTAACTCTAGCATTTGCGTCTTCTAAAACAGAAATGGGGTATGTCAAGTCTTTTGATTTGTTTTTCACCTCAGCTGGGGATTTGGGAGCGGTGGAGGCAGCAGGCCTGCCCAGAGAGAATTGTTTCAGGAAAGAAGAGACCGCTGCCTTGTGTTCCTGTATGAATGAGGGCTCTGTTTTGAAGGAGCTTCCCACCAATTTCCGGGGCCTCTGTGCCACGTGAAGCTGTTCCACCCCTCCTGCGGACGGTCTCTCGAGCCGTCTTTCTTCGGCCACATTCTCCACAAATGGCTGGGTATTCTGTTTCCTCTGGGTATTCTGACGTCTCATTTCTTTAAGGCGCCTTTTCTGGATGCCCTTCAGGCCTTTGATGAACTTGTTCACTCTCAGCATTTTTTTCCCGACATTCTCAACCTTGTCTAGGCTCTTTTCCTGTCCTTGAGCAGTTTCCAATTTCTTTGGAAAGATTTGACGTTTCAACTTGGGACCTAAAAGGCTGGAAGGTATAAGCATGGCAGTTTTTTCTTTCTCTTTCACCTCATCAACTTTTTCCTGAATTTCTGCATCTAACAAGTTTTCCAGAAAATAGAGTTTCCTCAGTTTATTCTTATAAGTCGAATTGTTGGATCCAGGCTTAAGAGAAGGTTCCTGTGTGTTGTTTGTCAAGTGACCCAGGGGACTGTCTCCCTCTTGCACACTTGAAAACAGAAGGTTAATGAATGGTAATCACGTCGATTCTACATCTTCTAGATGTCCCTCCGAGAAGTAAGGCAGTATGGAATTCAGTGCGCTAATGACATCACTTTCATCATTAAAGTGTAGCTGCTCATTCATAAAGGCTGACAAACTGAAGCCACTTTTGTCTGAGGACGGCTTTTCTACCTCAATAGTCAGTTCAGTGCTGGTGCTCTTCTTCCCAGCTTTCAATACCTTCATGAAGGATCCTTCCGCACTCCTTATATATACTTTCACATCTGTCAGAAAAGAAGGGACGAGTTTTGATAACGAACTACAAAAAGCACAGCTTTTTGTCAATGCACAGGCATACATCCTAGTCAAATAAATTAAGAATCAGCAAATACTTGAATGCCATTTAGAGAGGGGACAAACTCAAATTTGAACCTACAATTGGCAATGACAAAAGGAGAAAAAGATGTTTTTTGAAACAGTGGCTATTTCCTCAGAACATTCCGTAGTGTGAATAGCTATATTTAGAATGATTCCATTGGTCCCTAAGGGCTGACTGCCCAGGACTCAAGAAAAGCCAAGGCTGGAAGACACTCAGCTGAACTGTGTGCAGATCTGCTGTGACCCCTGGCATGCACATACCCCACCCTGTGCTGCTTCAGAGGCAGAGGGAGCATGAGTCTTCCTCCTTCTACCTCTTCAGTGGGCTTGTGTTCTCGCTACCATCACAGGCACATGACAACACCCACCTGAACATGCCCTCTCCACCTACCCACCAATTCCTTTGTTTGGTCCCTGCTCCCATGTATCACACCTCCCATAACATAAGCGCAGACACAAAACAAAAACAAAAACAAAACCCATTAATTCCACCCTGGTTCCTTGCTTAAATTTGGGCAGGGATCTAGGGGATAGGTTAAGATGTTTTCCAGGAACGAGAGATATGCCAATGTGGAATGTTCAATAAATCAATGGAATAATACTTGAGGTTTTAAAACGCAGAAGGGATAAAGAACCTTTTGTCAAATGCCTACTTTGCTTTCATTTCCTTTCAATTCTAGCGTATTTCTAGCTTTACGTAGAGAACCATCCAGAACTTCCAACTACATGAAGGGCAAGTGTACAGCTTGTATACACTGAATGGCACTGTGCAGCTAGGTTTCTTTTCCAGAAGAATTAGAAGTATTTTGAGTGGTGCTGGTGAGAGTCAGAGGAGGAGGTTATAAGGGTCACGAGAGAAGAGGAGCAACGGGCTTGCCGGGAGCCCGAAACGGGATAGGAGACTTGAGTGCTGGGCTGTGGCACCTAACACCCCTGATCTCATTCTTCCTCACCTGTAAAAGGAGATTAAAAATGCCTATTCTGCCCACCTCTGAGGGAGAAGGGACTAATATAATTGGTAAAACATTGTTTTGGAAAATAAGCAGCCATGTATTTATAGAAGGAGAAAAGTGTCATTTGTGCTGTGCCCCAGACCATTGACAGGGACCCAGATTCAAGCTACCTGGGGCAAAAGCACATTTTGGAAGTCATCAAGGTAGTGCTGATAAAGCCTAATATACAGAAAACCACCTAAAACACCTGTGTTTTGGATAGAAAAGCTCAAGGCTCAGAACAAGAGCTGGATGGCCCAAGAACAGAAGAGCCTCTCACCCAGGAGAAGGGCTGGGTAGCAGCTGGTTGGGGAACAGAAACACTGAAGCTCTGAAAAAAACGTTTTCCGAAACCGGAACCACTTATCCTCTTACACACTTGCAAAAACAAAATAAAGAAGGACCTCCACCTATCATATAAGACGAAGGGCACCT
>NW_024082662.1:0-74613 GCF_003009895.1 Hyaena hyaena
GGGCATGGAGGAGGGCACTTTGGGGATGAGCACTGAGTGTTATGTAGAAACTAATTTGACAATAAACTATTTGTAAAAAAAAAAAAAAAAACAATACATAGAAGGTATGACATGACCCTCTACTCTATAATTCCTTTCAGATACCCTTTTGCTTCTCTACTTATTTGCTATCTTTCTTCCATCCAAGTTGTTCCTGTGGAAAACTCTCCCTGACTCTCATTTCTAGAGAAAGCATTACCCCCAGCAATGACACTTTCAGACTACCAACTCTGATGCTTATTTCCATTCCAGATTGGCAGGAAAATGCCTCTGCTTTTTGATCAGCTTGTTAAGTGGATTTCCTTCAGCAGAATTGCTGTGGTCTTAGCAATGAAGGGGAAGCTTTCTTTTTTGTTATGAGTTGTTTGTATTGTGTCCTTCTCAAAAGATATTGTTGGAATTCTAACCCCAAATATTTCACAACATGACCCTTATTTGGGAATACGATCATCATAGTTGAAATCAGTTAAGATAAATTCATACTGGAGTAGTTCGTGTCCTTAATCCAACATGATTGGTATCCTTATAAGAGGAGGAATGAGACACAGAATGAAGATGGGTATGTGAAACAAGGAGGAAGCCATGTGAGGATGGAGGCAGAGACTGGAGTGATACATCTACAAGCCAAGGAACACCAGGGATTCCTAGCCACCATCAGAAGCTACAAGAGAGACATGGAATAAATTCTTCCTCAGAACTCCTAGAAGGAACCAGCCTTGCTGACACTTTGATTCCAGACGGCTAGTCTCCAGGACTTTAAGAAAATTTCTGTTATTTTAAGCCACCTAGTTTGTGATGCTTTGTTACAGAAACCCCAGGAAACTAATAAGGATCTACACCTGGAACAATGGCTCATTCCTACCTGAAGTCCTCAGTGATTAGTGTTCACCACTTTTCCAAGTTTCTTGTTCACAGCAATCTCCTTTCAAGGACCCCAGTGTCTTTTCTTCTGGACTGTTCTCTTCTAGGCACCCTTAATCATGGATATGATTCAAGTTCTTCTCCATAAGAACACAGACCTCATTGAAAAGCAGACCTTATTTGGACAACGGTCTCAATATTCATGACAATTAGAAGCTACAGTATGCAAATCAGACAAATATCTTTTGAGTGGACATGCTTAACTTCACATAACAGTTAAACAGAAACACATCCCTGATTCAGCCTAAAGATTTATTATATGTAATTGTTTTTTAAGAAAGAGAATGCAAGCTGAGGAAAGAGGTGGAGGGACGGAGAGAGAGAACCTCAAGCAGGCTCCACATGCAGCATGGAGTCTGACACAGAGCTCCATCCCATGACCCTGGGATCATGACCTGATCGAAATCAAGAGTCAGATGGGTGGGCCAACTGAGCCACCCAGGAACCCTTATTATATGCATTTGTAAAAGATGTATCCGTATAAGATGCATAATGCATTTAATATATTTCATATAATAAAATGTTATATAACATACTATGTTATATAATCACATATATTCAAAGATAATATTTTTTATTTCTGTTTTCCATCATGAAAATTATAATAATTAGACATCCCAGAAATGAGAGAAAGTTTCACGGTTTCATGTTTGAGGGTTTAATTAAATTTTTTTCTTAACTTTTACATTTGCTTTTCAATCTCTGTTCAGTTTTCTTAAGTATCCCATATATTGAGATAAGTAATCTTTTTCTCCCAATGTGATATCTAAGCATGGCATGATATACAAATTATAGATTATCCCTCAAAAAGTTTATCTCACTTGAAATTGGGTAGAGCACACTGACTCTACAAATGCTAATATTTCACAGCAGCAGCAGCAAGGAGGGAGAAGTGTTAGCAACAAGGCTGGAGATGTAAGCCATGACCCAGGTGATGGAATCTCTTACTAGATGTGTAACCTAACAGGTTTCATTTGTACCTTGGCTCTTTCTTTGTTTCAGCTTTATCTCCTGTTCTATTTCATATAATTAATTCTGCACAGGCCAATGGTACTCATTATGATTTCTATCACAACTTTATGGACTCAAATATAGAAGTCCAACAGTATATTCTGGCACCTACATGTCACTTTTAGAAATTGGGTTGCATGTAAAAAAGAAATGTTAAAATACTAAAAAGTAGCCTTCAGTGTTAAAAGATGTGTGTGTGTGCGCGCACACGTGCGCACGCTGCAGTCTTGCTTAAATTCTAAGGTATTCAAATTTTATCTTGACGATGTTGAATATTCATTAAGGATTTTGTAGTACAAAATAAAATAATATCAGATGTCTAGTTTAAAAAAGTCTGGCGAATGAGGACAAAGAGTATGAATCAGAAAGACGATTCTAGCTGTTAGCTATGAATAATTGTGGTTCGTTTCAAAGTAACAATTATAGTGGACAAAGTGAGTCAGGCAAGGAAGACTTTATTCAAGACCATTGCAATAAGGGGAGAGAGATTAAGCTATGCTACGGTGAAAAAGAAGTTGGGAGGCTTTTAAAGCACTGGGGTGAGCTAGTGAAAAAGTTCTAGGGCATCTTAGGGTGGACATTGATCAATGGAATGTGTCAAACACATTGTATTATTCCTGAGTTTGTGATCTTTTCTGTGATTAGGCCATCTGTGTTTGCTAATTGGTGTGTCCATCAAAGTAAGGCCCTCCCCACCCCTCCACAGAGACTGCAAAATAGAGGTGCTATCTCCTCTATTGTCATTTCAAAGAGATGGTTTCCAGGTCCTTGCAAAACACATTTCCTGGGTTGTAAAACTGGCAAGAGGCTAAGAAAAGATTTAAATATATTTCAAAAGGGCAGAGACAGAATTTACATTTTGCAAGTTTTCTAAAGTAAATGTTCTAAATGAAGGCAGGCCAGGAACCTCGGGGGCAGAAAGAAATCTCTTTAAAGTCTGTCAATGGGGCGCCTGGGTGGCTTAGTCGGTTAAGCGTCCGACTTTCACTTAGGTCATGATCTCGCGGTTCGTGGGTTCGAGCCCCGCGTCGGGCTCTGTGCTGACTGCCAGCTCAGAGCCTGGAGCCTGTTTCAGAGTCTCAGAGTCTGTGACTCCCTCTCTCTCTGACCCTCCCATGCTCACGCTGTCTCTCTCTCTCTCTCTCTCTTCTATAAATAAATAAAAACATTAAAAAAAATTTTTTTTTTTAAAAATAAAGTCTGTCAAGCTGAGGAAGTCGTTAAAGACATCTTGGTCATCAATCATTAACTTTAATTATATTCCTGTGATGTTAAAGTCTTCATTCAATAATCCCATTAAGCTTTCACAGCAGCATTATAAAGAAAGTATATATTTATCCTCATTTTATAGATGAAGGAATTGAATCTTATCTGGGTTAAGTCATTTGCAAAAGGTCATTCAGCTGATAAGGAACACAGCTATGATTTCAAATCATATCCACCTGTCCATTGACGTTCATACTCTTCATCACTAAGATATATTTTCTCAAGACATGAAGACCACTATGGTTCTACTGTTGTACGCAAGTTGAACAAGAACAAAGTCCCGAGATTGTGGCAGTGAAGATGAAGAGATGACAAAAAAATTAAGGACGATTTGGTCCTTAGATTCAATAGTCCTGGTGACCATCTGTATGTAGCAGATGAAGCCTATATTCAATACCAGATTTCTGAATTCATTTATTTATTTTTTTAAATATTTTTATTTATTTCTAGGAGAGAGAGAGACAGCGTGAGCAGGGGAGGGTCAGAGAGAGAGGGAATCACGGACTGAAACAGGCTCCAGGCTACGAGCTGGCAGTCAGCACAGAGCCCGACGCGGGGCTCGAACCCACGAACCGTGAGATCATGACCTAAGCGAAAGTCAGACGCTTAACCGACTAAGCCACCCAGGCGCCCCTCATTTATTTATTTTTGATGTTTTATTTATTCCTGAGAGAGAGAGAGAGCGTGAGCAGGGGAAGGTCAGAGAGGGAGGGAGATACAGAATCTGAAACAGGCTCCTGCCTCTGAGCTAGCTGTCAGCACAGAGCCCAACACAGGGCTTGAACCCATGAGCTGTGAGATCATGACCTGAGCTGAAGTCGGACACTCAACCGACTGAGCCACCCAGGCACCCCTAGATTTCTGAGTTTAAAAAATGAATAGATAATGGTAACTTTCATGAACAGCAAAGACCTAAACAGTAGTCTGGAATATCAGATGAATTAGGTTTGGGACAAGGTGAATCCAGTGATAATGAGGACTGAAAAAACAAAACCATGGGGCTCCTGGGTGGCTCAGTCAGTTAAGCGTTGGCCTTCAGCTCAGGTCCAGATCTTGCAGTTTGTGAATCTGAGCCCTGCATCAGGCTCTATGCTGACAGCTCAGAGCCTGGAGCCTACTTGGGATTCTGTGTCTCTCTCTATCTCTGCCCCTCCCCTGCTCATGTTCTTTCTCTCTCTCCTTAAAAAATAAACAAACATTAAAAAATTATAAACAAACAAAGAATAGGGGATAGACTAAACATGGTATAGACTCAATGGTCACTGACAAGGAGTTGTAACTGAAGCCATTAGCTAGAAGAAATTGTTCAGGAATAGTTCAGGAAGGTGAAAGGGTAAGAAAAGGTATCTTAATCAAAAACAAGAGAAGCCTGAATTAGTCACGTTAGCTCTGAAGAAGCATGCTGTCAACTATGGAAAGTGCCAATGGCCTTAGAGAAACACATAATCATAGTGCCATGACTTCACATTAAGTGGAATCTATGTAAAGTGTGACCCAGCTTTGCACTAAGTAGGAAAATAAAAAGGTTCTCTGTGACAAACACCTTCTAGAGAAATTCAGATACATGTACAGAAGAAAATCTATATAAAATTTCTGTTGCAACAAGGTTTATGTAAGAAAACTAACAAGAAAAAAAAAGAAAGAAACTACATCTCTCAACAGGGGTATAGATTAAAAAACTTATGATTTAGTCACAGAATGAAATATATATTTTCAACTGGATGAAGATATCAACTTGTCAGAAAAATACAAGGTATGTAAGAAAAGGATATTACAACATTATAGGGAGAGTTTTATAACATTTGTGTAAACAAAAAGTATAATTAAACCCTATGTATATGTTCAAAATATACAATTAAAAAGCATAAAGAGGGGTGCCTGGGTGGCTCAGTCAGTTGGGTGTCTGACTTCAACTCAGGTCATGATCTCATGGCTCGTGGTTAGAGCCCCATGTCAGGCTCTGTGCTGACAGCTCAGAGCCTGGAGCCTGCTTTGTATTCTGTGTCTCCCTCTCTCTCTGCCCCACCCCTGCTTGTTCTGTCTCTCTCTCTCAAAAATAAATAAACATTTAAAAAAATTTTTTAAAGCATAAAGATATGGATGGGAAGGACATACATATAAGTTGCTTATGAGATAGGAGGCAAGAGAACAATTGGGGAAGGTTAAAAGAACATTTGTGTTTGCACTGAGATTTTACTGCAGATAATGAGAAATTATTACTTCAAACCAAATCTGAGGCTGATGATAAAAAAAAATGTCCAGAGGAAACTGACAAAGAAAGTTTATGAAACATCATACAGCTACCAAGATACTGCAGAATGACAGAACAAAGATCTGAGATGATACAATTACAGCAGACAATGGGGACTGAGAGAAGTTGAGACTACCATTCAGAAGATGCTCTTGCTCTGGGAGCATTTTCCAATATGGAAGAAATGGCAAAGAGGCTCAGTTGTAATTCTGGTGATGCATGAAGTCAGTGAGACAGAATCCGGGGCCTCCCAAGGTTAGGAAGACTGGCAAACACCTACCTCAATGAGCTGCTCTTTGAGAGTGAGGGTGAACTGGATGTACTCTGGATGAACAGCTAAGCTACATGTTATCTAGATCATGTTAATTATAAATTCTAAAGTTAGAGGAGTGCTTCCAAACTGCTGGCATGATAAACATTGAAACACATACTTTCTCTGGAGGAAGATGTACTCATCATAGGAATCAAGTTATTTCTGAAAATAATTTTTCAAATGCAATATCCCATGAAACTAAAGTTTTTCTGAGCACATGCGGAAACAAGCCATTGTGAGCAAAATAAACTGAAACAGACAATTAAAATAGCTAAATTATCAAAATTATGGGATAGACTTGAAACATACTAGATTTATATTGTCCAAGGAAATTGGAGTCAATCCTATGAGGAGGCAATAGGAAATATTAATGTATCTTTAAAAACACACACACACACACACACACAGAAATTTTAGAAATAAACAATAAACAGTATAAAGTATAAAGTATAAAGTATAAACAGTATAAGAACTCAACAGATGAATTAAATCAGGAGTTAGCAAATGATGACCTTTAGGCTAAATCTAGTCAACAATTTGTTTTTGAGCAGCACATGAGCTAAGAATGGTATTTACATATTAAATGGCTTACATCTTAAATGTTTATGGATAATCTATACAACAGATTTGATCTTGCTCCTTGACTGGCAAAGCCTGAAACATTTACTACCTGCCCCTTAAGAAAAAGTTTCCTAGCTCATGGAAATGAATTATCTCATTGGGTTAGGTTTAGAATTAAAAATATTTTGGGGGAACCTGGGTGGCTCAGCTGATTGAGCATCCACCTTGGGCTCAGGTCATGATCTCAGTTAGTGAGTTCAAGCCCTGAGTTGGGCTCTGTGCCGACAGCTCTCAGAGCCTGGGGCTTACTTCAGATCCTGTGTCTCCTATCTCTCTGCCCCACCCCCTCATGTGTGTGTATGTGCGCACACGCACGTGCCCTCTCTGTCTCCCTCTCAATAAATAAGCATTTAAAAAAATTTATATGTTTTAGGGACAGAAAATTCAAAATACTCTCTGGAGTTTGAACTTATCTGGAATAAAGCCAGGAGGATAAAAAGATAATAATATAAGAAACACAAAGAATAGCTTAGGGGGCAAAATGACCAGCAAACAGGAAATTAATTGAAATTTTAGAAGGAGAGGCAAGAGAGAATAGGTAATGTTTAAAACGATTAGGGATGAAAAATTTTCCAGAGCTTATGAATGACAATAGATATCAGCAATATCAGCAATAGATTCACAATGAATCCAAATCCTGATAAATAAAAAAGAAGTCCACACCTAGACACAGCATAGTAAAACTTCATTCAAACAACTTTATAAAACTGCAGATAGAAGCAAAAGTCTACAAGGAGAGGAAAAAATTAATAGAATTCCCTTCAAAATAAACATTTGACAAATGACTGACAAATGACTTTGAAAGCAATAAAGGTGATAGTGTGGACTTGACTGTGTTCCCCAACTTTATATGTTGAACCTACCCTCAAGGTGACTGTATTTAGAGATAGGGTTGTCAAGGAGATAATTAAGGTTAAATGAGGTTGTAAGAGCGGGACCTAAGAAAAGAGACACCAGAGACCTCCCCCCCCCCCCCCCACCTCTGAGCATGCACAGAAGGTCATCTGAGGACACAGCAAGAAGGCGATAGTCGACAAGCCAGGAAGAGTCTGTCTCTGCAGAAACCAACCCTGATGGCATCTTGATTGTGTATTACTTGCCTTTAGAACTGTGAGAAAATAAGTTTCTGTTGTATAAGCTACACTGTGTGCAGAACGTTGCTATGGTGATCCTAGTAGACTAATACAGTAACCAAAGGTAGAGAACTGTAGTCAATAAATTGAGGAAAATATTTTCCAGACTAGAATGCTATTATCAGCGAAACTTCTTCAAAAATAAATATAAAAATTTTTTAAAAATTTCACCTGGAGATTCACATCACAGGGGATTTTAAATGGTGATATAGCAAAGAAGATTAGCTACCTAACAAAAAGATGCTCTCCTCTAAAATGAAGAGCTGTGAATGAAAAGCACTTCTCAAGTCAGAGTCTATTTTCAGTCCCCTTTCATCTGGATGGGATGAAGTTGACTAGACATAAGCATTGTGAAATTTAAACAAATTATTCACACCAAGATTGTTAAGTATCTGGAACAGCTTCTGCAATTTCTATTTCCCTTGTTTGGTGACTCACAGGCTATGATTTTAAGATGCAATTATCATACATTGGAACAATTCTGGATCCTGGAGCCGTCAGTTGGAAGAGTCTCAACTTGTAACTAGAAGTTTGGGGTCTTCCCAGATAAGTAGGCAGTCATGAAGGTCTTCACATTTACATGATAAAAATCTAACCTAGCATTGTTAAGAATAGATGTTCAGATTGTTTGCCACACCATTAAACCTATGCTAATTAACTAGGTTCTTGATGAAGTAAAAAAGAAATAATTTCAGTGTCAGGTTAAAGAATACAAGAAAAAAGGAGCAAAATAAATGAGATAATTTCAGTGAGACAGAAAGAAAAAAAATAGAGAATATTTTTAAAGATAAACACTGGTTCTTTGAAAATGTTTTTAAAATTAAAAAATTCCTGAAGAGACAAATCAAGAAAAAAAAGTGAAAAGATCAATAATCAATATCAAGATTGAAAATCTGACTATCATTATAAATCTACAAATATTAAAAAGGATGTTAAGAAGATTGGAAATACAGAAATTCCAAAAAATCCACAAAGAATTAACGGAACTCATAAATGAATTTAGCAAGATTGCAGGATACAGGGTTAACATACAAAAATAAACTTTAAATCTATATATGGCAATAAGCAATCATAAAATAAAGTTTAAAAATATCATGTACAATAGAACAAAATACCTCAGATATTCAGAAATATATTAAGCCAAAGATATAACAATTAGCTATAAAATATGGCTTCCAGAAATTAAATGAACCTAAACAATATATACAAGACATTGCTATAAAAATTTTAAAGACACAAAATAAATGGAGAGCTCTTAGATTGAGGGATTAAAAAATTTTAAGATGTCCATTTTCCCTTAATTCATCTAGCAAGTCAATGGAAGGTGAATAAGAATTCAATTGGGACATTTTATAGAAATTGACAAGTTTATTCTAATATCCCTTTAAAAGCACAAATGACCTATAAAGTCATGAAATGAAGGAAAAAATTTAATGATTTTACCCTATTCAACTTCAAAAGCTAGTATAAAGCTACAGTAATTAAATGTAATGCTGACATAAAGATAGACAGATCAATGGAATAGAAAAGAGTTTGGAAATAGAACCAAACATATACGCTCCCTTGATTTTTGATCAAGGTCTCAGTTCAAGTCAACAGGAAGTGGTACTAGAACAATTAGATATCTGTATGGAAGAGTATGAACCTTGAATTCCAACCCACATAATAGAAAAAAAATAATTCACATCATACTAAAATTAATTCACATTGTACTATGAACCAGAGATCTAAATGTGAAAAACAAATTTTAAGTATCTTGAAGAAAAATATACAGAAATTGGGGCACCTGGTGGCTCAGTTGGTTAAGCATCTGGCCCTTGACTTTGGCTCAGGTAAGGTTCTCATGGTTTATGTATTCAAGACCCCATTGGGTTCTGTGCTAGCAGTGCAGAGCTGACTTGGGATTCTCTCTCTCCTTCTCTCTGTCTCTCTCTGCCCCTCCCCCACTAACACATGCACACACGTGTGCGCGTGCGCACACACACACACACATTATCACTTTCAAAATAAGTAAATAAACCTAAATATACACACACACAGGAATATTAATTTGACTTTTGTCAATAATTTCTTAAGACACTAACATGAAAATTAAAATTTTCTTATGAATAAAAATAGTTTTAAGAAAATAAAAAAGCAAATCACATACATGGGAAAAATAATAGTAATACATAATCCCACACAGAATTCATTTCCATAAGATATGAAGCCTCTTTCAAATCAATGGTAAAGAGACAATCCAGTCAATAAAAACAAATACTGTACCAACAATCATCATAATGGCTCTTAATAATATGAAAATCATTAGTTAATAGGGTAATACAAATTAAAAGTACAATGAATTAATATACCCTCAGAATGGCTTTAACAAATGGAGAGATAATATCAAGTGTTAGCAAGGATATGGAGCCAGTCATATCATTATTATGCATGGCTAATGGAACTATCACAACCACTATAGAAAATAATTTCACAATTTTATAAAAGGTTAAAAACTCATTAGCCTATGATCCTCATATTCTTCCCTTATGTAATTAACAAAGAAACTAAAAGACAGATCTAAGGTAAATATTCATATGACTTTTAAAAGGTCTTAGGGCGCCTGGGTGGCTCATTCTGTTGAACATCCAATGTCAGCTCAGGTCATGATCTCAAGGTTCGTGGGTTCGAGCCCCATGTAGGGCTCAGTGCTGATGGCTAGCTCAGAGCCTGGAGCCTGTTTCAGATTCTGTATCTCCCTCTCTCTCTGACCCTCCCCTGATCACACTTTCTGTCTGTCTGTCTCTCACACTCAGAAATAAATAAAACATTTAAAAAATAAATAAAACATATTATCTAACATATTAACTGGAGTAACAAACAAGAGTAGAAACAAACAGGGAGAAAAAGTACTGCCAAGAAAATGAAAGTGAATTTTCTAAATGTGTTAAGAGATGTTAAACCACAAATTCAAGAAGTACTTTTAAACTACGATGGAATACCTTAAAAAGAAGCTACAACATGCACATCATGGTAAAACATCTTAAAATCATCCTATGAAATCACCTTACTTTTAAATAGGTCAAAATGAGACAGGTGTTTTCATAACAGAAGACGAATAAATGAATCTTTAGACTGCTAAAATAAAATCAAATTTCCAAGCAGGTTCTATACCTAACTAAATGCTCTTCCAAAATATAGCTTTAGAATAAGCCTCAAAAGGATCAAACACATTTCAAATAATTACACTGCCTTCCAAAACAATGTCTGACACTCTTTCAAGGGATGCCAAAAATGCAGCCCTAATAAATGTAAAAATGTCTGGCATCTAATCAAACATCACTAGTTACAAAAAGAGCAAGGAAGTTTGGCCCAAAATGAGAAAAAACTAAAGTAGAAATAGAGTCCATAAATAACAGATAATAGAATTTTTAGACAAGAACATTAGAAAGGTTATCATAAACATGTTCAATATGTACAAAGATTGAAAGTAAAACATGAATATAACTTAAAAATGAAGGCTATAAAAAGGAACTACCTTGAACATTTAGATATTTGTAGATGCAATTTCTTAAATAAAAATTTTAGAAGATTAGGTCCCCCAGAAAAAAATAAAAGTGTACCTAAAAATACAGCAACATATATATGAAGATAGAATGAAAAAAGGACTGAAAAATAATTTCAAAGGGCTTGGGAACCTATAGAGACATAACAAGCAGTTTAATGCATGAGAACTTCAGTAGAAAAGGGATAAAGGTCACAGAAAAAAAAAATACTTGAAGAAAAAAATACTGAAAACTTTCCAAATTAGACAGAAGCTCTAAAACAACAGGTCAAGGAAGCTTCACAAATTTCAAACAGAGTAGTTACACACACACAGGGCACACATCAAGGTACATTGTGCGTCATACATTGCTGAACATTAAATATAGAGAGAAGATCTTAAAAGACAAGAAAGTGCATTTGGGTGCGTGCTGACAGCTCAGAGCCTGGAGCCTGATGCTTCAGATTCTGCATCTCCTTCTTTTTCTGCCCCTCCCTGCTGACTCTCTCTACTGCTCTTGCTCAAAACTAAACATTAAAAAAAGCATTAAAGAAAGGCATAATATGTACAGAGAAATAAAGAACGTAAGCAGATTTTATATCAGAATTATGAAAGCCACAGTTCAACAGTGTCATGTTTAAAATGCTAAAAAGGAAAAAAAAAAAGAGTATACCTAGTGAAAAAAAATCTTCAAAAAAAGTATTATAGAGACCTTGTTAGATGAGAAAAAGTTTCCTGATGACAAGAAAACTTGGACATATCCCTCAAAAAGCAGAGAACCAGTAACAGTAAATAAGTGGGTAAATATATTAGGTATGTTAAAATTTTTTAGAAGGTAACTTAGGGTGTGCAGAAAAAGTAATAACAATCTACTGCAAGGATTAAAACATGAAAGAAGTAACAATGAAAACAAGGAAGGAAAGGGCAGAAGAAAGTATACTGTTGTAAAGTTCTTACTTTCTTTGTGAAAGTGCTAGAATGCTATTTGAACATAAACTGTGCTAAGCTAAAGGCACACATTCTAAACACTACACAAACATTGAGATATCTAATAAGTCAACCATGGAGACTGAATGGAATCCTAAAATAATTAATTAAAGAAAGCATGAGGAGGGGGAAAATAGGTCATTAGAAAAGATACAAAAAAAAAAAACAGAAAAAATGGTAAGATAATAGATTTCAACTCAAATCTCATGAGTTTTATGTTTAGTATGAATGGTAAAAACCTTCCAATTAAATGGCAGATATAGCCAGACCAGCTAAAAAGCAAAAATTCAATTATGTGGCTATGTATATGCAATTGGCTTTAAATATAAAGGCTCAGATAGGCTAAAACCATAAGAGACTCTTAAATAAAGAGAACAAACTGAGGATAGCTGGAGGGGAGGTGGGGGGATCGGCTAAATGGGTGATGGGCATTAAGGAGGATGCTTATTGGGATGAGCACTGGATGTTATACGTCAGTGATGAATCACTGGATTCTACTCCTGCAACCAATACTACACTGTGTGTTAACTAACTTGAATTTAAATAAATTAATTGAAAAAAAAAGTCTTTTTAAAAAGTAATTGGATAGAAAAATAAACATGCAAATCCTAATCATGAGAAAGTTATTAATATCAGACAAAATAGCCTACAGAGCAAAAATTATTACCAGGGATAGAGTGTTATTTCTTAATGATGAATGAATGAATGAAGAGATAAAATTCGTAATGCCCATCGTACAGCTCAAAAGTAGAGCATTAAAATACATGAGGAAAAAACCTCCTAAAACTGATAGGAGAAACAGACAAGTAAACAATTATAGCTAGAGATTTCAACTGCTGTCTCTCAGTAACTTATAGAAGTAGTAAGAAAATCAATAGGTATATAGAAGACTCTGTAGTATCTAATTGATATTTTAAAGGTCTGCCCAAGAAGAGGGGGATACACACTCTTTCCAATTTCATGTGGAACATTGAACAAGTTAGACTGTATGTTAACCCCTAAAATAGGTACTAATTAATTATAGAAAGGATGTTTCTGACCATAAAAAATAAATTAGAAATAAACTACAAAGAGAGACCTAGAAAATCCTGAAATAAATGGATAGTAAACAAAACACAGCTAATATAATCACTGTTCAATTAAGAAATAAGACATTTGAGGGGCGCCTGGGTGGCTCAGTCGGTCATACACCTGACTTCGGCTCAGGTCATGATCTCAGGGTTCCTGAGTGTGAGCGCTGTGTTGGGCTCTGTGGTGACAGCTCAGAGCCTGGAGCCTGGGATTCAGTGTCTGCCCCTCCTTCACTCACGTTCTCTCTCTCTCTCTCTCTCTCTCTCTCTCTCTCTCTCAAAAATAAACATTAGAAAATTTAAAAAGAAATAACACATTTGAACTCTATGAAAATCAAGGCATAGTATATCAAATTTGTATAAGTTACAATAAATGGTTGAGACAACCTGGTATTGACTTAACGGTAACAGGCTCATATTACACAAGTGAATCCAGGAATAAGGTCATACAAATAGTTGCTTGAAATTTGAAAAAATGTACTGAGGTAAGTCAATGAGTAAGAGATGAACTTTTCAAGAAATGGTGTAGCAATAGCTGGATATACATAAGGAGAAAATCTGACCTTTATCTTACGCTTCCACAAAAATTAATCCTAAACATTTCAAAGGTCAAAATGTAAAAGATAAATCCCTAAAACTTTTTTTTTAATTTTTGTTATTTCTATGAGAGAGAGAGAGAGAGAGAGAGAGAGACAGCATGAGCAGGGGAGGGTCAGAGAGAGAGGGAGTCACAGACTCCGAAACAGGTTCCAGGCTCTGAGCTGGCAGTCAGCACAGAGCCCGACGCGGGGCTCGAACCCACGAACTGCGAGATCATGACCTAAGCAAAAGTCGGACGCTTAACCGACTAAGCCACACAGGCACCCCAAATCCCTAAAACTTCTAAAAGAAAACGTAGGAGGGGAAATTTCTGCAGTTTTGGAATAGATAAAAGGTTTTGTAGGTCACAAAAAACATGACACTAAAAGAAGTATGCTGATAAATCATAGTTCATTAGAACATCTAGTCTTCCAAAGAGTCTATTATAAAATGTTCACCTTAGAGTAATTTGTTAAGTTTTACTTTTGTGTTTTAAGAACATTTCTGTGTGTATTATATTTTCCAAAATTAGCAAGAGCTAATTTCTATTTTATGTCCAAGGGTTATTATATCCGAAGCAATATTAGGGAAGGAGGCAAACCATGAGAGACTCTTGAATGCTGAGAACAAAACGAGGGCTGATGGAGGTGGGGGAGAGGGAAAGGGGGGTGATGGGCATGGAGGAGGGCACTTGTGGGGATGAGCACTGGGTGTTATATGGAAACCAACTTGACAATAAACTACTTAAAAAAATCAATCAGTCAAATAAATCAAATAAATAAATAAAATTTTAAAAGCTGGTGATGAAAACAAAAATTCCAACAAAAATTATCAGGGAAATGTATGGCACATGATTAAAGTGGTGTCTAAGCCAAAAAAATAAAAAATCTTATTATGCATCAACACTATCTCAGCAGGTTTGTGATTATATTATCATTCATTACTGACATTACTGATATTCTTGAAGTTTTCCATAATCAAAACATATATGAAGATCATGTGGCATAGTGAATTCTGTATGAAATTATTAAGAAATATAGTATTTAATTGTCCATAATATTGTGAGTTTATTTCTGGGCTCTCTATTTTGGTCTACTGATTCATGTCTCTGTTTTTGTGCCAGTACCATATTGTTTTGATTACTACAGCTTTGTAATATATCTTGAAATCTCGGATTGTGATACTTCCAGGTTTGTTTTTCTCGCTTCTTTTTTTTAAGTTTATTTATTTATTTTGAGAGAGAGGAAGAGAGTGAGCAGGGCAGTACAGAGAGAAAGAGAGAGAACCCCAAGCAGGCTCTGTGCTGTCAGCTAGGCGTGATTTCGCCAACTGCAAGATCATGACCTGAACCAAAGTCAAGAGTTAAATGCTTAATTGAGCCAATCAGGTGTCCCCCAGCTTTGTTCTTCTTTTCAAGACAGCTTTGGCTATTTGGATTTTCTTTGTGGCTCCATACAAATTTTAGGATTGTTTGTTCTAGTTCTGTGAAAAATGCTTGTTGGTATACTGATAGGGATTTCATTAAACCTATGGATTGTTTTGGATAATATGGATATATTTAACAATATTTGTTTTTGCAATTCATTTGTGTAATCTACCTTTCATCAGTGTCTTATGGTTTTTAAAGTACAAGTCTTTCACCGCCTTTGGTTAAGTTTATTCCTACATATTTTTTTAAATTTTTGGTGAAATTGTAAATAGGATTGTTTTCTTAATTTCTTTTTCTATTACTTCATTATAAGTGTATAGAAATACAATGGATTTCTGTACACTGATTTTGTATCCTGCAACCTTACTAAATTCATTAATTAGTTTAAGCAGTTTTTTGTAGAGTCTTTTGGGTTTTCTATACATATTATCATGCCATCTGCCAAGAAATGAAGTTTTACTTCTTCCTTACTAACTTGGATGACTTTTCTTTCTTTTTGTTGTCTGTGGCTAGGACTCCCTGTACTATGTGGAATAAAAGTAGTGACAGTGGAAACTCTGGTCTTGTTTCTGACATTAGGGGAAAAGCTAAGTTTTTCACCATTTAGTGTTATCTGTATATTTTTCATATATGGCCTTTATTATGCTGTGATATATTCCCTTAAACCTACTTTGTTGAGGGTTTTTCATCATGAATAATGTTGTACTTTGTCAAATGCTTTTTCTGTGTCTATTAAAATGTTCATGCAGTTTTTATCATTTCTCTTGATGATGTCATATATCATGTTGCTTGATTTGCAAATATTGAGGCACGTTTGCATCCCAATACATGAAAAGATACTCAATATCACTGGGGCACTTGGGTGGCTCAGTCAGTTGGGTGTTCGACTTCGCCTCAGTTCATGATCTTGCGGTTTGTGGGTTCGAGCCCCGTGTCAGACTCTGTGCTGAGACTTTGTATTTCACTCTCTGACCCTTCCTTGCTCATGTTCTCTCTCTCTCTCTCCCTCTCTGCCTCAGAAATAAATTTTTAAAAATTTTTAAAAAAAGATACTCAGTATCACTGATCATCAGGGAAATGCAAATCAAAACCACCTATTATCTCATTCCTGTCAAAATGGCTAAAATAAAAAAAACATAAGAAACAACTGTTGACGAGGATGCAGAGCATAAGGAAATGTCATGCATCACTGGTAGCAATGCAAACTGGTGCAGCTACTGGGGAAAAAAGTATGGGGGGTCCTCAAAAAGTTAAAAATAGAATTGCCATATGATCTAATTATTCCACTACTGAGTATTTACCCAAAGAATATGAAAACACTAATTCAAAAGGATATATGCACCCATGTGTTTATTGCAGCATTATTTGCAATAGCCAAACTATGGAAGCAACCCAATTGTCCATTCATAGATCAATGGGTAAAGAGGATGTGATATATTATATAATGATAATAGAATATCATTCATATAAAAAAGAATGAAATTTTGCCATTTGCAACAACATGGATGGAGCTAGAGAGTATAATGCTAAGTGAAATAAGTCAGAGAAAGACAAATACCATATGATTTCATTCGTATGTAGATTTTTTTTTGAGAGTGAGATCTCAAGCAGGGGAGGGGCAAAGGGAGAGAGAGAGAATGTTAACCAGGCTCCATGCCCATCACAGAGCTTGACACAGGGTGGACCTCATGACCATTAGAACATGACCTGAGCCAGAATTAAGAAGCAGATGCTTAACTGACTGAGCCACCCAGGAGTCCCTCATATGTGAAATTTAAGAAAGAAGACAAAGAAAACAGGAGACTGACTAAATAAATAAATAAATATAAAAAAAAGACTCTTAAACTTAACAGAGGACCATGGGGCAGGAGAAGGGGGAAAATAGTTGGGAAGAGGGAGGGAGGCAAACAATAAGGGACTCTTGAATGCTGAGAACAAATTGAGGGCTGATGGGGGCAGGGGGAGGGGAAGGGGGTTGATGGGCATGGAGGAGGGCACTTGTCGGGATGAGCACTGGGTGTTACATGGAAACCAACTTGACAATAAACTATTAAAGAAAAAAATAAATATAGAATTAGTAAAATATATAGGATATCTACCAAAAAAAAAAAAAAAAAAGACTCTTAACTGTAGAGAACGAGCTGGTGATTGCCAGAGGGGAGGTGGGTAGGGGTATGGGTGACATAGATGAGGGGGATTAAGAGGACACTTACCATGAGGAACACTGAGTAATGCACAGAATTGTTGAATCACTATATTGTACACCTGAAACTAACCTAACACTGTATGTTAACTCTACTGGAATTACAATTAAAAAAATTAAAAGCCAGAAAAAGTATTTTAAAAAAATTAGAAATATGGTATTTAAAATTATTTCTATACAGTTATTACCAGCTTCATAACAAGAAAATGTATATAAAAAGATCTAAAAATGAAAACACAAGTTAATCTTTTATGATGGTAGGAGACTACATAATTTTTCTTTGAAAAGTCTGTTAAATTTTTGACTGCAGTTTATGTAATTAGTACATATTACATTTGACACATTCAGAAAAAATAATCTAATGAGCATCATAATTATGGTATATCAGATGTGTTCAGAGTGGTGACCCATTCTTAAGAAAACCAGCCCTGTGAATTTCAGAAAAGTCCACCTTAGAGTTTCTAAAGTAATGGCCTTTCTTTGGGATCGAGACAGACAAACAAGAAACTCCTGTTAAGACAGAGTCAGGCTAACGAACCATTCTCATCAGCAGATCTGCATGCTGCTAACAGTCGATTAATTTAGTGCTCACTAGTGGTGCAGCGTGGGTGTCATTAAACTATTTTTAATGCTCCATACAGATGGCTTTAAATCAACAGGTTTAAATATAGTGGGACTCATATTTATGTTTGAGTGGCAGGTTTTCACCTTCTTCTAATACTATTCTCATATTTTTTATTCAACTGTCAATTCATAAAATACACAGAGGAATAAAACCTACCTAAAAATTTTTTAAGATATTCCCTACCGATGTCAAGTTGAAACAAAACATTAGCTAAAAACAAAAACAAAACAAAACCCAAAGCTGTGGTCAAACAAAAAGGAGCCATTTATTCAAATTAGAATAATTTACTATAAACATGGGCTTGGGTTACAAAATAATACCTACCAACCTGTCTCACAAGGAAATTTCATTTAATGCAATACAAGGTTTTATAAGTCCCAACGATTTAGCAGCTACAGTGACAGGAGTTGTACATGGCAGTGGACATTCAGAAAGAGAAAATAAATGGCCCTTTCCTTGGAACACATCACTGCACTCACATTCTATGTCGTCTGTGATGGGTCCCTATTGGAAATACCAAATTTACATCAAGTACCCATGCCATTTCACCCAAATGAAATCTATTTCCGCCCAATTTAGCCTCAGATGCACACCAATCTGAGCTAGGTTAAATTTCTGAACTCATGCAGAAAGGACTCCAAAAATCACCTGTCCTTGCATGGCATTAACAGCTCTTTGAGGAACAACCAGTGGCCAACGTCCGTTACCAAATCCAGTTTGTTGGACTTATGGACAAACCCTCCAACTGCTGGGACCATAGGGTTCTACAAATTGAAGAAGGGGAAGGTAAAAGACTGAATCAAAATCTTTTTCACTGGGGTGCCTGGGTGGCCCAGTCAGTTAAACGTCCGACTTCGGCTCAGGTCATGAACTCACCATATGATTTCATTCATTCGTGGGTTCGAGCTCCGCATTGGGCTCTGCGCTAACAGCTAGCTCAGAGCCTGGAGCCTGCTTCAGATTCTGTGTCTCCCCCTCTCTATGACCCTCCCCTGCTCATGCTGTGTGTGTGTGTCTAAGAAATAAGTTTTAAAAAACATTAAAAAAATTTAATAAAAAAAGGTTTTGCACTATTATTAATTAAAAACAAACAGAAAGTTTGTATTTCTGTGAGGGAGTAGGCATATTTCCCCTATTCTTTCCACCAAATACAACTAAAACAAACATAAAGAAGACTCTGAAAGATGAAGAGAAGGAAGGCTGGCTAGAGGACTCAGAACCTGAGGAACAACACGGTGGTCAGTTTTCTGGGTTTTCTTTTTGCCTTATGTATCCCAAGCTTGGAGCCTGAAGAGGCTTCAAAAGCCAGCAACAGAGTATGCCAACAGATTCAGACCAAGATGAAACAAAAACAAAAGGCTGCTCTCTATGCCCAAAGGGCCCAACAAATACAGCATAGCAAGATAGAAAACTTTGAGGCAATAACTACTCTACTCCAGCCAAACACCACAGAAATAATTCTCGTTTCTCCTCCATCCATTTTTTTTTTAATATTTTTATTTATTTCTAGGGGGGAGAGAGAAAGAGACAGCATGATCAGGGGAGGGTCAGAGAGAGAGGGAGTCACAGACTCCGAAACAGGCTCCAGGCTCTGAGCTGGCAGTCAGCACAGAGCCCGACGCGGGGCTCGAACCCACGAACCGCGAGATCATGACCTAAGCGAAAGTCGGACGCTTAACCGACTAAGCCACCCAGGTGCCCCTCCTCCATCCATTCTTGCAGAGACTAAAGGAAGAGCCTAGACTTCCACCCTCTGATGACTGTAATAAGGTCCACTCCCCCACTAGAGTAGTGTCAAAGATGAGAAGAGAGTACTTTCATCCTTGATGGGTGATAACAAGCCACCAATCCCTGATGAGATGTCGTGAAGACCATCTGAGGAGCCTGGGCTTCCACCACAACCCAAGAGTCATGAAGAACCCCTTAATTTCTCTCTTGGGGTGGTGTCAGAGGAGGCCAGTGGGGCAGTGGCTTTCACCACCATACAGCTATAAGACAAAGCCAACTACCAAGCTGTTTCTATGCTTTCTTTCAGGAGGAAGCCATGATAGTACCAGTAACAAGGTACCTGAAGCCCAGGAGGTATCAGAGGGGGACTACTGGGAACCAGCATTCTAATCCCCACCTAGCTTTAATAAAGATCCTTGCTTGGGTGTTAATAGAAGATAAATGGGGAACGTGGTATTTTATCCCCACCTGGTAGTAAGGAGGTAGTAGCCTTCCTTTCCTAAAAGAAGGGCTACTACAGAAAACAGAATAGAGGTTCCCCAGAAAATTAAAATAGAACTACCATATGATGTAACAATCCTACTTCTGGGGACATATCCAAAGAAAAGGAAAACAGAATATTGAAAAGATATCTGCACTCCCATGTTTATTATAGAATTATTTATAATAGCCAAGATACAGAAATAACCAAAAATGTCCATCAGAAGATGAATGGATAGAGAAGATGCCATTGATATATACACTGGAATTATTAATATATATACCAAAAGGAATCTTATTCATCCATGAGAAAGAAGGAAATCCTGCCATTTTTGACAACATGGACGGATTAGAGGGAATTCTACTAAGTGAGAAAAACAAAGGAAGACAAATACTGTATAATATCACCTAATATGTGGAATCTAAAAAGATGAACTCATTGAAACAGAGCAGAATTGTGGTTACCAAAGGCTGAACAAGGGGAGGAACAGGGAAGATGTTGATAAAGGGCACAAACTGCAACTAGAAGATGAATAAGTTCACAGCACAGTGACTAGAGTCAACAATACTGTATTATAGACTTCAAATTTGCTAAGAGACTAGGTCTTAGTCTTACCACAAAAAAGAAATTATAATTATGTGACATGATAAAAAGTGTTAGCTAATGCTATGGTGGTAATCATATTGCATACTTAAATGTATCAAATCAACACATTGTACACTGCAAACTTACACAATGTTCTATGTCAATTATATATCAATAAGAAAATTAAAAATTAAAAAAATAGAAAAAATACTCAAGTGGGAGGATCTAGTATACCAGATTCTTAGATTCATTATATAACAAAAGTAGTCAAGACAGTGTGATAGAAACATAGATAAGTGTGGTAGAATTGAGAATCCAGAAATAGACCCATATAAGTATCTCCAATTAATTTTTAAAAAAATTTTAATGTCTTTATTTATTTCTGAGAGAGAGAGAGAGAGAGAGAGAGTGCGTGCGCATGAGAAGGGGAGGGTCAGAGAGAGAGGGAGACACAGAATCTGAAGCAGGCCCCAGGCTCTGAGCTAGCTGTCAGCACAGGGCCCGACTAGGTGCTTGAACCCACGAAGCGTGAGATCATGACCTGAGCCGAAGTCGGACGCTTAACCAACTGAGCCACCCAGGCGCCCCATCTCCAATTAATTTTTAACAAAATTGTAGAAGAAATTCATTGGAGGAAAGATACCTTTTAAATACATGGTGCTTAGTCCATTCAATATCCACAGGCAAATAAACAGATAGACAATGTTGACCTAAGTCTTAAACCTTACATAAAGTTTACTTAAGATTTAAGACAAACATCAATGTGAAATGCAAAATTATTTCACTATTAAGGAAAAAAATAAGAGTGGGGCACCTGGGTGGTAGTTAAGCAAACAACTTCAGCTCAGGTCATGATTTCATGGTTTGAGAGTTTGAGCCCCACATCGGGCTCTCTGCTGCCAGCACAGAGCCCGCTTTGGATCCTCTGTCCCTCTCTCTCTGCCCCTTCCCTGACTGCATTATCTCTCATTCTCTCTCAAAAATAAAACATTAAAAAATTTTTAAAAATAAAAAAATAGAAGAAAGTCTTTGGGATCTAGGAACAGGCCAATAATTCATTGTACTGATAACAAAACCATGATTTGTAAAAGGAAAAATTGATACATTGGGCCCTTTGAAAATTAAAAACTTTGCTCTGCAAAAGACCCTATTGAGAGGATAAAAAGACATACTACAGATTGACAGAAAATGTTTGTAAACTGCATATACAAGAAAGTCTAACATCTAGTGTATATAAAAAATTCTCAAACTAATTTTAAAAATATAATTAGAAAATGTGCAAATTACATAGACATTTCTCTGAAGAAGATAGATGGCAAATAAGCACATGAAAAGATACTCATCCTCATTAAATGCTCAGAACATGCAAATCTAAACAGCAATAAGTTATATTTACCCAGTTATGAGAATTGCTAAAATAAAAAATAATAATAATGATACCAACAAATGCTGATGAAGATGTAGAAAAGCTGGCTCTCTCATACTTTGACATTGAGAATATAAAATGGCACATTGTGTAAAACAGTTTGGTATTTCATTAAAAAAAACAGAACACACAAATATAAGACCAGATAACTACACTCTTGGACATTTATCCCAAAGATGGAAACTTATGTTCACATGAAAACTTCTACATTCTCAACACCCGAGAAACAGTCCATTGAAGAAATGGACAAAAGACATGAATAGACACTTCTCCAAAGACGACATCCAGATGGCCGACCGACACATGAAAAAATCCTCAACATCAGCCATCATCAGGGAAATATGAATCAAAACCACAATGAGACACCACCTCACACCTGTCAGAATGGCTAACATTAACAACTCAGGCAACAACAGACATTGGCAAGGATGCAGAGAAAGAGGATCTCTTTTGCACTGCTGGTGGGAATGCAAACTGGTGCCGCCACTCTGGAAAACAGTATAGAGGTTCTTCAGAAAATTAAAAATAGAACTACCCTACAACCCAGCAACGACACTAATAGGTATTTATCCAAGGGATACAGGTATGCTGTTTCAAAGGCGCACATACACCCCAAAGTTTATAACAGCATTATCAACAATAGCCAGTATGGAAAGAGCCCAAATGTTCATCGATAGATGAATAAAGAAGATGTGGTGTATATATACAATGAAGTATTACTTGATAATCAAAGAGAATGAAATCTCGCCATCTGCAACTACATGAATAGAACTAGAGGGTATTATGCTAAGTGAAATTAGTCAGAGAAAGACAACTATCAAAAGACTTCTTCAACTATCAAAAGACTTTAAGATTCAAAACAGGTGAACGTAAGGGAAGGGAAGCAAAAATAATACAAAAACAGGGAGGGGGTCAAAACATAAGAGACTCTTAAATATGGAGAACAAAGAGAGGATTACTGGAGGGGTTGTGGGAGAAGGGATGGACTAAATGGATAAGGGACATTAAGGAATCTACTCCTGAAAATCATATTTGCACTATATGCTAACTTGGATGTAAATTTAAAAAATAAATTCAAAAAACCTCTACATTAATATTTAGAATATTTAGAATAGCTTCATTCATAATATCCCCAAATGCGGAAATGTCCTTGAATGGATGAATGGTCACATAAATTATAGTATATCCATACACTGATACTGCTCAAGGTAAAAAGAAAAAGGATAGAGTCCTCATACACACAACCAAGACAACCTGGATGAATTTCCAGAGAATAATGCTCAGTGGAGGGGGGGGGATCCCCCAAATCATATGCAGCATGATTCTGCTTATATAGCATTCTTGAAATTATAAGATTATAGACATGAGAAAAGATCAGTGTTTGCAAGTTTAGGAAGGGTTTGGGGATGAAAGGCAAGAGTGGTTATAAAAGCGCAACACAAAGTGTCTTTGTGACAATCGAAATATTGCATATCTTAACTATGTCAATGTCCATATGCTAGTTGTGATGTTGTATTATAGTTTTAGTAGACTTCACTATTGGAGAAAAGTGGGTAAAGGGTACATGGGAATTCTATGTATTTTATTTCTTATAAAAGTGTGAAAATCTACAGTTATGTCAACATAAAAAGTTTAATGGAAAAAAAAAACAGGACAGCCCACGTAATAAATTAGAAGACAACGTGTAGTGGTGAGGTGACTATCTAGGCAAAGCGCTGATGGAGTGAGGAATCGAGTTACACACAATAGGTGAGGCTTGGGGATGGAGTCTCCAAACAGCTAGCATATAGTTAGGCCTATGGAAGTAACAGGGTCCCAAGAGTTCTGAAATAGGACTCATGGCCAAGTGATGCTGAAAGCAGCATCAAAGGAACTAAGGACTGTTGGAGATGTGAAATGGTAGGAGTGGAATGGGGACACTATCTGCAGAGGCAGTATGACGTGGAGGGGGAAAATAACAAGGGCATTTCTGATTTCTGGGATGCAGCTTCCACAGGGTCGGAGAGAGAAAAAAACTGGAAATTTCACAAGATGGATGTGTTCAATGTTGAAAGGTGTATCAGCCATGAATTGTGAATTCCTTGAGGCCAAGGACATCTCTTTCTCAATACTGTGTCATCAAACCGCTGTGTAATACCTGATACACAACACATGCTTCATTAAATGTTGTTGATGATCTTCCTAAAAGTAATTTGGGTACCAAGGTGGGGACAGTAGTCATATTTCTGTGGGCAAAAGAGTCAAAGGGAAGTGAGAAAATAAACAACTCTTTTTTAAAAGACTTGGTTCTGAAGAAGAGCAAAAAAAAAGATTTTTAAATGATTAAGGCAAGGGCACATTTAATATTGTGTTCTTTCTGTGGTTTTTAGGTGTAAGAAATGGGAATATACAGCTTTACTAGAAAAAAGAGCCAAAGAGATGGTAAGAAATCGAAAATCCAGGAGAGAAGATTCAAGGTAGATATGGAAATGAACCTTAAGGAAGTAAAATAGATGCGGATGCTAGTAGGTGGAGAGGTAGGAATGCATGCCAGATGGCCTCTATTTTTCACTTAAGTGGGAGGCTAACTGTGCTCGGCTAGAAGAGTAGAGAAAGAATGCAGCCTGGAAGAAAGACTCAGGTTTGGAATACATGAAAAATAAGAGCCAAAATTGAACTATGAACATAAACTCATTTCTCATAGGCATTTGTCTGCACTTGAGCCACACCTTTATTCAATGATGTATGCTTCTGCACTGTGAAACTAATAACCCGAACCCCAAATGATGCAGATCTTTTCTGAACCAGTTTTCTGCTCACAAAACTGAAGACCAAATGGGCTATATATAAAGGTCTACAACTATTTCCCAAATCATGTCTAATCAAGAGCCTATACCTGAATTTATATAAACATGTTGTTTTTTCCAAGACCTATTTAAGCATTATGCTTTGTTCAAGGACAAAATAAACGGAGGAACCTGGAGATAGATTTGTTCACTTACCTTTGTAAGTGCCCTCTATTGAACACAAAATATCTTATGAGACATAGGACAGCATGAGCTATTATTAGACAAATACTTTTGTAAATTTCATATGCAATAGAAGAGTATTTTAACTCCTAATTGAACTAAGCCATCTCATTACCTGGCTATACTGACCAATGAGCGTTGCCATGGTGATGAGGCAATCAAGTTAGCAGGCCCTACTGTGAGAATTGTCTATTCCAGATGCTTTATCAAGTTCCATCTTGCTCGTCTCTAAACACTTTCTAATCAGCAGGGATAGAAAGAAAATGATTCAGTCATACGGAAACAGGCACCACAAAGGAAATAAATGGTTTTTTTTTTTTGAACAAATATAATGCCAAAGTATGTTGACACATAATTTACAAAGAAAGAATTTCTTTAAGTTCTAATGCTTTAGGCTTCTCAACAAATTACAACTTTCAAGATATATGTATCAATTTTGACGTAACATATATATGTGTATATATACATATATATAACATATATATGTGTGTGTTCATATATATATATATATACACTTTCACTTTGGACTGCCTAGTTTCCAGAATTGTGAGAAATAAACCCCTATTGTTTAAGTTACCAAATCTATGGTATTTTGTTAGGGCAGCCACACATGAATAATATGGATTATTTAAATAAGAGTTTTGGGTCCCAAATACATCTTACAACTTGGTGGAGGTCGAATATTGACAAAGGATAAGTAACTTCCATGCTCAAAAATAAAATCCAAGAGCAAGAGTTCAGAGTGATTTCAGTTTTATCTCAAAAAGAGAATACAGAACTATAAAGCTGTGTTTGAGACTATAAATTATTTTTTTAATTTTATCACTTCTGTATGTTTGCTACTGTTATGTTCTTAGTCTAAGTGGCCATAAAAAATTCAAATCCTAAAGTATTATAAAACTGTGTTTAGGAGAAGAAAGAAGAGGAAAAACCCAAAAACCTGTATTCTTTTTTTTTTTCTCTCTCATTTGCATTATGGCAGGAAAATGGCATGGAATAAAATGTTTCTGACAGGAATTAATAAGAAAAGTTCCAGATAAAAATGCCAGTAGGTATCCTCTAAATATCTCATTATAATTTCCATGAAAGCATAATAAAATATAAGGCAATAATGAATACTCACTGTTAACCAAAAATAATACAGGACAATATGCTTGAATCTGAAGTTCATTTATACGAACTGGATTTTATGTGCCACAAAGGTATCACTTCTGTTTTATTTCACTAGAGGATGCCCAGAATCTAGGATAGCACTGGTCACTCATGAGGTTTTCCATAAATAAATTTGTCATCATCACTGTTAACTAGTCACTGGGAACTGATTGAGCAGGATCTTTTGAACCACATACAATGTGTTTTTCCCTTAGAAAGACAGCATCATGCACAGCTTCTAAAGAAAGTAGGCAAGCCCAAATTTCCCCATCTCAGTCATCTTCAGTGACAAAGTGGTTACGCTGACCGGAGGAAAAGCCACTACATAAGTGCAATCTGATGTAGCAATCTAATGGTTATCTAAGCCTTTCTCCCTCTTTCCTTTTAACAACTATTCTTAAATATATTTGGCTCCATAATTTCCAGGACTTCACAGTGCAGTAATAAGAGAGGTGTGTGAGGTAGTGTGCTGTGGTATGGTAAATACAGGTACTTCAGGGAGCAGAGTTTGAGATAACAAAATTTAGGAGCAATTAATTTCTGGGTTATTTAGACTTTCACATCCTACATGATACAAAGGGAATGATAAACAGCATTTACTTCTTTGGCTTATCCCCAAAATTGAACTGTCAGAGGAAGGTAGGTTCCACTGGAATTCACACACACACACACACACACACACACACACACACAATACCCACCGACACGGAAAACCAGAATATAGGGGAATGCTTACTCGTATAACTTTCACATCTAGATGGGAGTGGAAAAGGTGACAGCATGAACACCCAGAGCTAAGGTCACTCCATCCGTGCTTTCTGGAGGCCAACATCACAACAGCAAAGTATGAATTAAACAGAACATCAACCAAAGCAAAGTTAAAGGGGACTTGTGAAATGCTAGTTTGAAACTTGGAAAGAATCTCAGGGAACACATGATGGAGAATAATTTTTCTCACAGGAAAAGAAGAAACTCAAATGACTTTGCATCATTTTCTTTGTTCATGCACTAAACATAGATGGGTTTATTCAGTATTAAAATTTTAAGGTCTAATATAAAATTGAGCCTACCTAAAAATACTGTGTTTGCAAAATAATGTAGTATAAATGTTCAAAACACTGGTTCATTGGTCACTGATGAAACATTTCATCACTGCCTAATTAGCAATGCTATTATTCTAGGTGATTCTGACAACTTTTTACAGCTTTTGACAATCTTTTAAATGTGTTTTGCTCATTTCAACAAAACACCTTTAGAAAAATGTGGTATGTCTTGAACAAAGAGAAGCAGAGATCTCAGTAAGAAATTGAAGTTGCTAGAAACCTTTGTATCACTCATGTATTTTACCAACAGCTGGCCCATGGCCCTGAGTGGTACATGTTAACCCCCATAGCCCAACTGATTTTCCATTTCCTTTTTCTATGACAGTAACTGTGTCATGTTCTTTCTCTCTTCCTCTCCCTTCATTTCCTATCTCACCAACCAAACAGAAATCTCATCTATAGTTTGGATTAGGAAATATTGATATACTCATAGAAAGAAGAATGGAATGTTAATTAACCAAATGATTCAATAGACTCTTTGTTCTTTGATCTTTTCTCTTTGAGCTCACTTTTTTCCCTTCAACTCCATACTTCCTTCAACGTTATTATACTGTAAATTCTTATCAACTAATTGTTTTTTTTTCCTTCTTTGTTTCTCTGCCTCCCCATAAATCTCGAAAACCTGGGTGTTCTATTAGGTTTGTTAGTATTTTCATTTGGAGGACCATATTACCACCTGAAGTAACCTTTTCCAAAACTTTCTATAAAAAGAAGGCAAGTTACTAGATTTCCTTAGGATATAGGATTGTCCTAGTTGTTTATTTTTCTTGTTCCACCCTATAAAGTATCAAAAAGAGTCCTGCAAAAATTGTGAAAAATGGCTAAGTTATACAAAGTTCCATTTTTCTACCTTTCCTTATTCCTTTCCCCTATATTCAACAGTCTATTAGGCTGAGTATTTCTTACAACAGATACTAATATTACAGTAAATAAAATTTTGAAAATATTTCTGAGATTTTATGAGATATAAAAATTGAGGTTAAGTGCTTCTTTAGAATCACTATGGCTAGTCAATATTTCTGATTTAAATCTCATGATTTAAAGTAGTAGCTTTGTGGTAAGAGCTGACAAATATCTAATTATCCCACTTGTCATAAATGTGTTCTGTGGATAATTAAGCTTGTCAACTTTATACAGACTTATAGAGATAGAAGATAGGACTTTAAGGTATGTGAATCCATGGAGGAATTACTTACGAGACTTCCTACTGCATTAGAAAAATGCAAACAAATCTTGCTTATGACCCAATAAAATCTGTGAAGCTCTATTTCTGAGTCACAGTAAAATCCTTAATTCTCAAATTTCCTGCTTTCATATGCATGCTCTTCTTTCATCCTCTATATTAGCAAACTTTCTACTATATCACAGCTTCTTCAAAGCTGTCTCCCTGATTTGTCTACCCTGACTAGACTCAGTTGGATTTATAAAACACTCTCTACATAGTTTTGAACTTGATCGATTTCCTTAAGACATGAGTTCATATTAGAAATGCAATTTTCCAGATAATGCAGCACATGCTTTCTCTTTCTGGATCCCTGTGAGGCATGAATTTTGGTGACCCAGTCTTACAATTGGAGTTTCTGTAGCAATATATCACTAGTTTTCTTCAAATCATGGCAGTGTGCAAATGCTCAAACATTTGTTTACCAGAGCAAATGAAGAAATTTCCTTAAACCCACCTCTATGCTATGATGTCACTCACCAATGATGCTTTTTCTATGAACAGAAAGAATAGTCTATGTCCCATACTGGGCCTCTAGTCATCACAGAACCACACATGATCATGGCGATTTTCTTCCATCTGCAACAGCAATTTTCTTCAGGGTCTCCATTGATGATTACACTTGATGCATTCTAGTGTTAGCAACTTGGCATTTCTCAACACATGGATGATAGAAAGAACATGATTTTTTTTCTTCTGTATACATTATACATTCAATATATTATAAAAGCCATATATCTATGTCAATACATTAACATCAGTGACTTCTGGGAAAATTATTATTTCCTTTCTTACAAATGAAATCTCAAGCTTTAACAGGCTGATAACCGACTCATGACTATACCACTCCTTACCCTGAATATAACTTTATTAGGTTCTTACCATTTTTAATGCTCCATCATCCTCTCCCAACATTCATTAGGGATTCTAGAACCCCATTAACAGTTTTCATTTCTACCTCAATCACTGCCACCATCTTAGAAATTCACTACTTGTGTCACACCTGAAGGCTGTCCCACTTTCAAAGTTCAAATTTTGTTATAGTTGGCCTTGACCTCCCATCCCGCCCATTCTTTTTCTTCACTCAGAAACATGTGCTCATAACTGCATTGAGCTCTCCAGTACATCAAGTCTCCTGCTGTCTTGTAGTCTTCACAGTTCTAGAATGGCCTCACTTTTTTAGCTGTCTTTCCCTGGAACTGCCTTTTCTTGAGCCCGGTCACTTTTTTTACACACCTACACCTGTACTGTCCCTGCCACAGATCCCATAAATTAATTGGTCCTATTTAACCCACATGCTCACTCTTCCTCTGAGGTATAGAGACTTAACTGGACAGCTAGCTATCAATTATAAATTCATGGTTTTCAAGTCTCTTGAATCTTAAAGTTAGATCATCTTGTTCTTTATTTTGTAAATTTATCTTTTCTCTTTTAATACATGCTTCCAACTGGCATGTAAATATGATCATGTCTCTCCTTTTTGAAAAACACCCACAAAAATATGAGGATCCTATTATACCCTCTAGTCTTGCTATTTCTCTGCTTTGCATCCAAACTTCTTGACTAGTTGTCTATACACAATGTATTCATTTGTATTCTGGATTCACACTCATTAAAAAACCTCCTGATAATGCCACTTATTGCTGAATCCAGTGGACATTTCCCATCTTCACCTTACTTGACTCATCTGGAAAATTGTATACTATAAACTATTCCTTTTAAAGTAGTCCTTGGGACATCACTCTACTGAGTTTCTTCCTAGCCCCTCAAACTTTTCCTTCTCTGCATCATTTTTAGGCTAATTCTATTCCACCTAGCCATTAAATACTGGAGCTTCTCAAAATAAGGCCATCTTCTAACTCTACTTTCTCCTAGCAAGCTCACTGCTGACTAAGTTTCAATTTCCACTTTTATATATTTGACTGATAAATGAAACCACTATGCCAGAATTATTCAATAGAACATTTCAGTATTGGAAATTTTGTGTAATCTGTACCATTCATACCATCTATTATGGTAGCCACATGACATAAACCTTACAGTTCCTCATAGTGCTTTTAAGATGAGCACCTTAGAATATATCCAAGACCCTGCAGGGTCACATCTCTTAGGTCATTCCTTCTTGCTCTACATTCTTAGGCATCTCGAAGAATCTTAAACTTTTTATTCTGTAGTATCACATCCAATTCTCCCACTACCAGCCTTTGAACACTTCCTCAGAGAAGCTTTCCTTGACTTCCATTATTTTATCAATTCTCTCAATTGTCTTCTGGAAATTTGTGTTAATTTGTGTGATTCTTTGACTCTCAAACATGAGAGCAAGGGTCTTTACTTTTTGTAAATGTTTTATATACCACTTTATTTCAAGTGCCTCATAAAGTTACTGGAATATGACAGGCATTCACTAAATATATAATGAATGAATACATGAATAGATCTTTTACTAAGTTCAAAATTTTCAAGGTATCTCAAATTCCTCCAAGATGTCCTGAATTGCATGCCCCAAAGGCAAGGTATCTGTAGGTAATGTCAGTACTTCCTTTCACTGCTATGAATACACACACACACACACACACACACACACACACACACACCTATTATAACAGCATCTTGGACCTTGTCATTCAAAACTAAGATCTGGAAGCTTACTTTAAATCTGCTTTTACTTTCTCTTTAGTTCTCTAAAGAAAAAACTGTAAGATATTACTGAGAATTGTTAAATAAAAAGTGAAAAAATACACTTTGTATATGATTTAGAATACCCCAGATATAAATAATGCTGTATAATTTTTCCTAAGTTATATCAGAGATTCAATGAAATTTCCCCTCCCCCCAATAATATTTCTGTGTTATATTTGGAACTGCACTGAATCTATGGATCAATTTGGGGGTGATTATACAGTATTATTTACAATACTGGGTCATTATATCATGTAGATAGTACATGATGTTGGTGGAGAATTTTGACAAGATGATACCCAAATTAACACTGGAATATAAAAACCAAAAAAAAAAATCACAAAACATCTTGAAGAACAAGTTTACAGGAATTACTAAAGTAATTAAGATATAAGTTCCTAGAAATTAATATAGTGCAGTTATGGCACATATATTCACAAATCATTCAATGGAAGAGAATAGACAATCCAGCAATATACATACATACACTCAATCCACTGATCTGTGACAAAGATGTCATTGCAGAGCAGTGGGAAAGCATGGCCTTTTCAATATATCATTTTTGGTGGGTGGTTATGCATATTAAAAATCTGTGACCCTATGCACACAAATCAATTCAAGGTGGACTGTATATCTAAATGTAAAAGTTGAAACAATAATTTCTGGAAGAAAATAAGAGAAGAGCTTCATAACCTTGAGGATAGGGAAATATGGTATAAATAAAGGATAAAAGGCAATAACCTTAAGAGTAATAATTGATAAATTGGTCTACATTAAAATTGTTTATCAAACCACACCAGCAGATTGGAGAAGCACGACACAAAATGGGAGAGTATATTTGCAATATTGTAGCTGACCAAGGAATTCTATACAGAAAATACAGAAAGAAATAAGAATAAAAGAGACATACAATAGAAGAATGGGCTAGACACTTCAGTCTTTCAGCAAAGATGATATTCAACTGGCAAGTTAACATATAAAAAGAGGTTCAACTTCATTAGTAATTAGTAAACATAAATTGAAAGCATAATAAGTTATCACTATACTGCCTTCCTAATCAGAATGGCTAAAATAAACAAGATTGATGACACCAAGTGCTGGTGACCATGTGAGACAACCCAAGTCTCGTATATTGCTGAAGGGCGGTGGAGGTATATACTGATATAACTTGAGAAAGATTTCACTGTATATAACACAGCATATATATACTCTAGGACCTACCAGTTCTATTTATTGCTATGTATTTTTATAAAACTGCATATTTATACAGAAAGACATATGTAAAAATATTCATTTCAGTGTTTTTAAGAAGAGCCCCTCAAATGAAAACTACCAAATACGTGTATCAACAGTAGATAGGCTATCTGTGTTGTGATTTACACAGTAGGAGAAACTATAAATGGAAACTATAGCAATGCAGAACAAAATGATTGAATTTGTCAAACATAATTCTAAGTCAAGGAGGTCAGACACAAAGAATGTAAACATTGTATGACTGTTTTCACACAAGCACAAAAACAATCAAATCTTTGATTTCAGTGAATTTATGGATAGTGACCAGTAGGAGGCATGAAAATACTTCTAGGGATCTGGGATCTTCTGTTTCTTGGTCTCAGTGTTATTTATAGGAGATTGTGCTTACTTTGTGAACATTTATTAAGCTATACACTTATGATTTGTGTTCTTTTTACTATATATGTATTACTAAAATAGCACAATTTATTAAAAGAAAAAGTTCAATCCTATTTTACTCAATTTTATTGCTTAAGTATCAGTTGAGTCCACACTTTTTTATCCTTCTGTCATTGCCTCAGTTCAGTCCCTCATCAGCTCTCATTTTAGAAATGACAATAGCTTGCATGGTCTTGCTCCACCCAAAACTATCTCTATGCAATCATCTGTGAAAAGCCTCTAGTGGACAAATATAACCATTCTAATGGTCTATTTGAAATGCTTTAATGACTACCTATTTATAGAATCTAGTATTCAAGCATCTTGCTGGCAAATCTTCTGTTATTTCTTTTTGCCCCAAACTGCATCTTTGTCCAGAGCTCATTCTCCTGTTTGTATCCTCAGTGTCCACTCAGAATTAGCAATATACTATTTTATAGTGTTCAACAGATAATAATAGACCTGTCTGAAACCAGGTCTGCATGGCTGCATAGTCCGTATTCTTTCCATAACATCAGAATACCCACTACTGCATGAATGGGGAATGACTTGCTTATTACAGAGTAAATATTCTTTAGTTTAATAACACCTAACTTCGAAGAGGGAGGGAGGGAGGGAGGGAGAGAGGAAGGAAGAAAGGAAGGAAGGAAGGAAAGAAGGAAGGAAGGAAGGAAGGAAGGGAGAGAGAAAGAAAGGTGGAAGGAGGGAGGAAGAATGTAAAGAATCAAATCTATTCCGATTTATGTTTATGGTTTTCCCCAGCTGTTCTTCCATCTCCTATGGTATACTTAAAATAGCAAAAACATTGACACTGTTATTTATCCTAAGGGAAATGACAAACAATTGAAGAAATTTATCAGGGTAGAAAAATAACATAATCATCCTACATTTTTCAAAACTTAGAGTGAGGGTCATGGTGAGGTAAATTAGAAGGGGCAAGACTGAAAGCAGAAAAAGTGGTATCTATTTCATTAACGCAGATAAACGCCACTGCCAGCTTGAAGACCAATTAAATTAGACAAAGACATAACATTTCAAAGATCATGAAATTTCCATTCTTAGAGGTGATGAGAATACTAATAAATCTAAAGGATATTAAATAATCACTTCCTTAAAAATGTAGGTTGGAGCAAATGATCTTTTGAGCTATATCATTCAGGTATAAGATTATAAAAAAAAATCTTCCAGGATCTCATAATCAAGAATCTATCTCATCCATGAATGATGGCTAAAAGTATTATTCCTAGATGCTTTGCAACTGACTAGTAATGTAAAATATTTATGGATTGGGAAGTTATAGTATAAAAGAAATGGTGGATAATCATAAAATGGGAGAAATCAATATTCATAATATGTGATTATTGATATGGTGAGTATGCTTGATTACAATATACAATATAATAATTGTTATAAGTATAATTCATGTTTAAAATTCTGCCTTATTAAAAAGTCAGACCAAGAAAAGGAAGGAAATAACATGCTCTCCCCTACTATGCAGTTAATGTACATTACAAACTGTCATAAATAGATACTGTTCTTCCTCAAGGTGATAAGGAAATTAAATTTCAAGCATGTTTACTTTTTAAAGTAAAGATAATCATACTTAATATAATTAGTATGTGTAAGATGCAAGTCACTGAGGAAAAAAAGCATAAAGAACTTGTTTGATATAGACTAATCTCAGGCAAGAGGAGTAATAAAGCCAAAAATAGAAAGTATAAAGAGGGCAAAATTATAATAAAAAAACAGTTATCACAATTATTCTAAAAAGAACTAAATTCCTCTTTTATTCGTAAGAGAACCAAACCAATTATATGATGTTCACAACATATAAAATTAAATGAGAACAATAGAGAAACCTATACATAAAAAGATGAACAGTTATATATCAGGCAATTACAAGTGAAAAGAAAGCAGCCTTGGCAACATCAGTATTACAGAAGTTAAGGAAGAATCATCAAATGGGAAAACTACTATGCTCTATATGGATAATTAATGAATGAATATATATATTTATGGCAATTATTAATATTTATGTTGCAAATAATTTGACATGAACATATTTAAAGCAAAAATGTAGAAATATAAGATAGAGTTGATAAAATTACAGCCACAGTGAGGGATTTGAGTATATCTCATCTTTAACACAGAAAATAGAAAATAATTAACAAATATGGATGACCTTAATAATACATTGAAAACTAACACCTATAGTGTTCACTATATGTTAGGCACTATTATATTCATTGTATATATTATTATACTTATTAGCTCATTTACTACTCATAACGACCCTCTAGGAAAATATTATTATAATTTCAGTTATAGATGAGGGAATTAATGCAAGCAAGATTCAGGTGCCACTATTACACAGGTGACATTGGTTGAGTTAAATAATGAACACAGGAAACCTATCTCCAGAGCTCTAGCTCTAGCTATTAACCACTTTGCTATAGTTTCTTAATTAGTAAGTCAAACTGAAGAGGCATAAGCAGGTTTTGGGCCTACATGCAAATTGTACACATTCTTTTAAGTATTTATAATAAATTTTTAGACACAAACAATAAATTTACAAAACACAGACAATATGTAACTTAATTCTTTTGCCTCAAAGTGATAAGGATGAAATGCAACAAAACTAAAAATATAAAACAAAATTAAAATATGCTTTGATGAATAAGTATGGGGGAAAAAATGAAATTAATAGTGTTATTACAAACATTTTACAGTAAGAAACCAACAAAACTTTGGGGAATTTGTCAAAAGTGCACACAGAAAAATGAATAAACATAAATAAATGTAAGATAAGAGAGAATGCCAAGAAAGAGAGAAATACAAATAATATATAAGTGTAGGTAAAACACACAAACACACACACACACACACACACACACACACACACACACATCAAGGCTTAAAGAAGGCCTTGCTTCTTTATTTGTATTTAATGATTTAGAAAATACAGTGTAATATCAGGTAAATTTGAAGAATATACATAAGTATATAAATTCATGATCCTGTGTTTTTAAATTTAATTTTTTTCTTTAATGTTTATTTATTTTTGAGTGAGAGAGAGAGATTAAAAGAAAGAAAACATGAGCAGGAGAGGGGCAAAGAGCGAGCAGGGAGACAGAGGATCCAAGGTGGGCTCCATGCTGACAGCAGAGAGCCTGATATGGGGCTCAAAATCATGAACCATGAGATCACGACCCAAGCCGAAGTCAGATGCTTAACTGGCTGAGCCACCCAGGTGCCCCTGGGCTGTATTTTCATAAGTAAATAATATATAGAGATTATTTTTTAAGTGAGATAAAAACACCAAATTCATTGTGGTAATACTATTAGTGGAATTATCAGTAGTTATCATTTTTTATGCTTTAAAGGACATTTTACATGTTCTACAATGAACATTCTCTCCATTTGTGTATAGAATAACTACTACTTACAGAACCTGTGATTGGCACTGAGACATACAATAATGAACAAAAAGGACAACAAAAGCTAGAATCCAAAGAAAAAAGAAAACCAATAAACTTTTTAAAAAGTACACCTGCAACAGTATAGATCACCCAGAAAAACATCGTTAGACAAAGGAGGCAGAAATTAATTTATAATTATATCCAAAAATATACTAAAATGATTTACAGTGCTAAGCATCAGAATACGGCTTTTTGAAGGAATGAAGAGTGGTAGGAAAGAGAATCAACAAGAAAGGGACACAGGAATTCTTCCTGGATTGATGGAAATGTTTTATACCTTGTTCAAAAGAGATTTACCAGGGAGTATACCATTTTTGGCAGGACACTTAAGAAGCCTATTTTCCGAATCCTTGAATGTGAGTAGGCTTTGTTATTTGCTTTGGCCAATAATATTAGACTGATACTGTGCCACTTCTGAGCGCATGCTTCAAGAGGCACTGCTTGTGTCTTTCTCTCAGAACTGTGCTGCTGTCATCTCAACAAACCTAGATTAATCTTTTGGGGCAGTAAAAGCTCATTTAAAGAAGAGCCTAGTTTTCTCAACCTTTCAAATAGTGGCCATCCTACACTAGATTGCCTTTAGTCAGCTCCAAGCCTACCATACATACTTGATTCTTGGTGAGACCAGAACTATGCATCAAACTAATACACTAGTGACCAGAAATAAATGCTTACTATTTTCAGCCACTTAACTCTAGGTTGGCTTGTTATGCAACAAAAGCTAGCTGATACATGTAAGAACAAAATTTCTTGTCTTCCAGTTTTGTTGTGAGGAAAATGTGACTTAAAAGATTTACAGGAGCACTGGAAATTGAAAAACACTATAAAATAACAAATTGATCCTTTGTCTCCTTTACAATTTTCTCTGGGCCAGCAAAGGTACTAAGAAATATAATCAAAATAGAGCTATATTTAAGGTCTCTTCAGATGCTATTCAGAGATGAGACATGGACTTTATGTCTTATGTAAAACCTCATTGAGTAACAATCACTGACTGTCTGGAGAGCCATGAAACATTGTATAGTTATACGTATATTCAGGAGGAAAGATGGCTTACTAATTCTTGCATTAGGCATGGAACACACAACTGGTTTCTACTCCTGGTTTTGTCCAATCTCCTCATTTTGAAATGAGAAACAGATCTTGACAGGGAAAATGTCTTAAAATGTCATTAGTGGGAGACATAAGTTTTAACCCATATCTTTTTTTAATATTAATTTATTAACTTTTGAGAGAGAAAGAGCACAAGTGGGGGAGGAACAGAAGGAGAAACAGAGACACAGAACCTGAAGCAGGCTCCAGGTTCTGAGCTGTTAGCACACAGCCTGATGCAAGGCTTAAACCCACAAACTGTGAGATCATGACCTGAGCTGAAGTCGGACACTTAACCAACCAAGCCATTCAGATGCCCCAACCCATGTCTTTTGAGTAGGTCAATCCAAACTTCACCTCACCCATGTGTAATTCTGAAATATTGCAGCCTAAACAATGGTTAACTAATAATTATCTAATAATTTTAACAAGAATTAATTCTTGGGTAGTAAAGATATTACCACAAAGAAATTGAAGTTTTGTCTGGTAATCAATAAGCTCCCCTATCACTTCTCACCTCTTAGTTAAGTCTATGATAAAACAGATAAGAAGTATGGAATTACCACACCCCTCTTTTCCCTCCCCAAATAGATTACATTGATACTCTGCTGTTTCTGATACTATTAACCTAAGATCTACTATAATAAATACATTGTTGAAAAGAGGAAATACCCTTTCTTATCTCTGACAAACTAATTTGAAAGGAATGGTGGGTCACCACAATGTCCCAGCTGCAGATTGAACCAAGTTTTGACCCTATAAGTAGTAGAGCCCAAGCAAGGCAAGCAGTAACGAGAGTGACATGTGAAAAATCATGGTCTGAGGTAGGTGGAAACCAAGGAGAGTCCTATGGGAAAATTCAGGCAGAAAACTCAAGCTAATTAGGGGAGAGACAGTTTTACATTTGGAGGAAGATGTCAATTGTACACACATCCTTTCTGGTGTCCTCAAAAGATATGCAGTAGAAAATAGCCTTGTCTAGCCAAAAGACTATGATATTCAGGCTCCAGAATTACAGTAGTTGACATAGCATATTATCCTATGCAACAAACTGGATATGATCAAGGACATATCATCTCATCTACTTTGAATATGAACAACTTTCACATCGCTGGTGACCAGAGAAAACAGGGGCAGGGCCCAGTGAACGGCTGTTCATATTAGAGAACATGATGTCCTGCTGGGCTTCCAAATCAGGATGGAATGAACTTGTGAGTAACACATTTGGGGACATTATTCTCAGCTTCTCATTTTAATCATAGGTGAGGAGCAGCCCTTTCGGCCCTTTATATAGTCTCACATGGGGATACCTCATTCATCAAGGTTATAGATTTCAGATATGAAGATATCAAAGGGAATTTGTAGGCAGAGACATTAACATTTTGTGTCTAATGGATCTGCCAATAGGTGACAGATGTGTCCAGGGTCTAGCCCTGGCATTCTTGCGTGTACCCTAACAGGTCATGCACTTCTCTAAAATGATGTGATAGAAACAGTATCAATTTGGGATCAAACAGACGTGAGTTTAATTCTGACACAAACTACATGAGTTTGTTCAAGTATATTAGCCTCTTAGAACTTCAGCTTCCTCAATTTTACAATATGGAAAGCACTTCATGGGGTTGCTTTAAATGTCAACCTTACAATTAATGTATATGTAATAAGAAAAGTATGTAACGTATATCATGGGCTCAGTAAAGTCCGTACTCTTCCACCAAGAAGGCAAGGATCATGCCTCCATTATTGTCCTCCCTGATAGAATGAAAGATATCCAATAAATGATACTGGAAAACTGCTATCTCTTTTTCCAACATTGATATATTCACCTGAACATGGGAGTTTTAACGTTCATCTTCCTGAATCTCTTATTAATTATAAAAAATCTGCCGGATAGGGTTTCACCTTAAACTCTAACTGGCCAAACCCCTGGACCTTAATCATGCTATATGTAACCAAGGTATTTGTTGTCACTGAATACTAAAGTTGCCAACTGATGAAAACACTATGTATGTTAGGGGTGTAAATCAGATATCATCTTGTAGTTTCCAAGGCAGACAAGCAATAGCAGAAAGAGATGATTTACAAAAATAAAGGGAATGAACTTTTTTCCATTACCAATCTTCTGCATGCTTTGAAAAACAAACAGGATTCACCCTGTCATACAGTCTCACATTGTGACAGTCTCATTCATCAAGGTTATCGATTTCAGATATGAAGACGTCTAAGAGAATTTGCAGGCTCCTCAATGGAAGCCAGTGGTATATGATGTAGTCATGTGTACATTGTGATAGAAGAACACTTCAGTCCAGCTTCAGGAAAAGCAGCAGGGCTGAAGGTCAGCTGAGCTAACACCCCACCAAGACCTGGATCCCCAGAGACCTGGCTTCCCTTCTTCCCCACTTAACTCCCCTGACTCCTGGCCCTATCCTCTCCTAATAATAGCCTGGAGTATAGCTGCTTCTTTCTGAGAACTACAGACCTTTGACAATTTCTTATTAATCTTCTATTGTTACAATAACTTCAGAGAGAAGGAAAGGTGATTTTAAGCACAAAAATCAGACTAGATTTAAGATTTACTGGCCCTTCTTAATCCTGTATCTTTCAGGGTCACAATGAGTAAATCAACTCACGTGACCTAGAGCATATCAATTCACTTTTCTGAGCCTCAGTTTCCCCAAATGTAAAGAAAGGGAGGAGACTAGACGAACTCTTTAGTGTAGGATCAATTCGACGGCCTTTTCTCATTTATTCTTAAACTCCTTTCATAACTCCATATTCTTCAAATGGAACCAATTCATTTATCTACTAGAGCAGCCACAGCTTCTTCCCATGGACAAACAGCTGGGGGCAGGCACAGAAAAGCAGTTCTAAGACTATTTCTCCTTGTTATTGGGTAGTCAGTCACATAGCAAGAACTCCCAGCTACAGCATTTTCAGAACTTAGGTACTCTTCTTCCCTTTGGTACTTCGGTACCTCCTGTGGGTAAGTTCAGTCTCCACTCTGAAACTCTGGATTTTGTTCACACTTCCATTGTCACTTAGGCTGGCCATGACAAATTTTGCCACATGCTCTTTATTCCAGGTTGTGCTTAAAAACTGCTGTGAGGGGAGCTCCTACCTGGCTTAGTCAGAAGAACATGCGACTCTTGATTTCGGGGTTTGGAGTTGTAGCCCCATGTTGGGAGCAGAGATTACTTAAAATAAAATAAAATAAAAACTAAAACAAAACAAAAACAACTATCATAGTCCATGTTCCAAGAACAGCTGTTTTGAGTCAAGGTCGTTTCTGTTCCACAGCAGTGATTCAGCTCTAACTTTTCTCCCTGAGATAATGGGCTTGCTTCAGTCATCCTGTGGGACCTATGTCTGGCAGGGGATTGTAAGTAGGCAGAACAAGGAAAGGATATGGAACAACCCAGCAGCCCTGGATGACAGGTCTCCCCAAGAGAGCATCCCCCAGCTGGAGCCAGCTAAGCCTAGACTTTCTGCTGACAGATGCTCCTGCTTCCAGCCATGTGTCTCCCGACATGTTGTTTAGAAAGGCCGACAAGGTAGCTCTGTGGCCTCATTTCACTGAGGATCTCCAGGGAAGCCAGCTTTCATGGTGACTACATAATTTATATCAAATTCCTTTGTTTAGAGGCTCTCACAGGCTATCACCTAAAGAATAATATGTAAACATTTTGGCATGACTCACAAAGCTTTCTCATCTGTAAAATGGGGATAATAATATGTACTCACAGAGTCGTTCTGAAAATTACATAATCTACTAATTTGTCTAGGTTATTGCATGGTAAGTGGGGGTACTCAAAAACTACCAATTTTCTTCCCCTTCCTACTTCTTGATGTGGTCCTGATCTATTTTATAGGCAAATTTCCTACTAAACTCATCCCTCAGTTTAGTTAAACAAACTACTTGAATTCCTTAAACATTTTTCAAATTCTGGGTCTTTTCATATCCAATCGATCTTGAAAATAGTGCTGACTTTTTTTTTTTTTTTTCGCTTGGAACAAATCCCCTGGCACGCCAACACTTTAGTGAAACCTTCCTTCACACTCCCTCTCCCCACCCTTGCCCTGACACAGTTCCACTGGTGCACTTTTGTCATTAATGGTAATGATAATAATTATCATCCCTTAAGTATCTATTATCAGAAACTGTATTGTTCACTTTATGAACTATCTTTACTCTTTAAAATAATCCTACAGTTGTTGATGTGTAACCTATATTTTATATAAGTGAAACTGAAAGAAGATTGTGTTGGCCTAATATACAGCCCAGTTGTTTCTTTTTCTCCTTGACTAGAGTCTATTTAAATAATTGTGTAAGAGAGCTAGCCCTCAATAAATGAAGACTCAGCAAACTTATGAATGACTCCAAAAGACTCCTCTTTGTCCCTTGATTCTTTTCTTACCCGTATCACAGGCTTCTCTTTTCCATTAATGACATTTTTCTATAACCCAGTTTTGTTTCAGTATATGCCATCAAAGAATTCCAGAGGAACTTGATAGACCAAGCAAAACATTTGTTTTACAGATGTGAAAAAGCCTTGGAGATGATGGGCAAACAGCATCAGAGACACTCAAACCTTTCCTGAGGTCAAAAGGGAAGTAGTGAGGGAATGGGAATTCCAATGACATACTCCATGTTTCCAAGCAGGTGTTCTCTGCACAGCACTGCTTAGCAGGTTTGCAGAAATGGTTTCCTTTCAAATCTATAAACTAGAATTTCTGGGCTTCAAAACTCAACATAGACATCACTTCCTCTGTGCAGATCTGTTGAGAGCTAATCTAAGTCAGGTTGGTCATTTATAGTTAGAATCTTTAGTAAATATTGGCATCTTCCTCCAAATTAGAGGTGGGTAGAAATTATATGTCTGCTCTCCCCACAAGCTCAGCTGTGTGGTATACAAGCAAGTTCTAGACCAAATACTGCCACCCAAAGGACATTTACTAGCTAAGCAGGCATGTAACAATATTCCAGTTATTTAAGCTTGTAGAAATCCTCTCTGTCAAACACAGAGGATTGGCATGAAGCTACTGTATTAAAGGCTTGTCTGAAAGGCTCACCCCTCCCAACGCAAATGGGACAAATATGATGATAGCACGATAAACTATTATAATTTCCAGTGGCAGGATATTCTGTCAATTGGAAAACACCAAATAGAAATCTAGTTCTAGGGTAATAGTGTGAAGGGTTCAATTATGAAAGAGTGTAAGCACACAATGATGTAAGCACACAAAGTTTTCTAGCCAAAGAGCCAGGCAGATATATTAAACACTAAGTTTTCACTAATAAAATTTTCTCTAATGTATTTGTATATTACGTAAGTTATAATTATAAATATATGATTATTATATAATTGGCAATTCCTATAAACATATTGATACTAGTATTTGAAACACATATTCCTAGAGTGCCAACCTCTCTCAGTAAAGGTAACTCACCATATCTTGACCCTGAAGTTCTTATTGGAAATCCTTGGGTGTTAACCAATCTACCTAGCACATAAATTGATTGACATACACATGTGTCACCATGTCTACAGACAACATAACACTACCTCCTTTATGATTCTGCTGGAAACTTCATACTTCTCTCATGGAACCTTTAGTGCATGAAGTAATTGTTCTAGGTAATGTGTCTGCCTCTGCCAGGAGAAACTTTAGTTATTTCTATCCTCATAACCACCCATCTGGCACCATGAATGGCATAAAATAAACATGCAATAAAGGCAAATGATATTTGAATGAATGACTGAAATAATGAATCATACAATGAATAAATTAGAATAAGTAGTCTTTGGAATAACTGCTTGTATCCGTTACCTCAGGCTGATATAACAAAATACCATAATACTCCGGTTTCTCTTCAGGTCGCATAAATCTTTCGCCTTTTACAAAATACCATAGATCATGTGGCTTAAACAACAGAGATTTGTTTCTCACAGTTCTAGAGGCTGAAAGTCCAAGACCATGGTGCCAGCAGATTCAATTCCTTGTGAGAACGCTTTTTCTGGCTTGCAGAGGGCTACTATTTCCCTGTCCTCATGTGGCAAAGATCAAGAGAGAGAGGTCTGCTCCCTCTTCTTCCCATAATGACACTAATCCTCTCATGGAAGCCTCACTCTCATTCATCTCATGTAAGCCTAACTAACATCCAGAATTCCCACCTTCAAATACTATCACATGAGGATAGGGCTTCAACCTCTGAACTGGGAGGTAGACAGAAACATTCCATCCATTACTCTAGTCTGCTTCCTCCATTGTGATCATTCTAAACAAAAGAGTAAAAATGATAGGAAAGGCACTCTTCTCTCAGAAACAATGACAGCCAATGACACAGAACTGGATGAGAAGAACTAGACTTCTGTATTAAATTAAAATCTACTTGTACCCGAATGTCTCGTCCACCAGAGGGGCCAATATGTTTCTTGGAGAGCCAGTGTTTTAAAGCAGGCTGGCCTCACTAGGGAAAGCAGAATCTTCGGGGTCAGGTGTGATATGCTGGAGGTATGCAGAAACAAAAAGAAGTTCCGGGTTGGTAGACAATTTGCCATTCTAACACTAGCATTGTTCATTCCTTCTCTGTTTGCTTTACTTCAAGAGGCTTGATTCTAAGGTTACCCATTTGAAACGGGCCTTCAGAGTTTACTGCGTATCCTGAAATGAAGGGTTCTCATTGTCTAAGTTTCATTCTAATAGATGCAAAATTGATTGACAAAACCTTGGTGCTGCTTAACTGGGCACATGAATCATTTGCTTGCCAAATTACAGGGAATCCTGATGTCTGGCTGCATGGATAATGAAAGAGCCTCTCCCTCAAAGACAGAGGAATGCAGACAAGCAGCCTGAGTTACAGAGCCACCTCCACGCTGACTGGTCAGTGTCTTCATCCTCAGGGGACCAGGGTATTAGCATGCCCAAGCCAGCATATGGTACACAGCTTATTAACTTAATCATGGGACACCAGCAAGCTGTTTTCAAGATAATTTGGGCCCCTGTGAGGTGTCATCCCTCTTCCCAGCCCCCGTTCAGTTCTGAAAGGGATGATGCATCCCCATCTCCTTTGCCCAAAAGATTCCAAAGAAATCTTGCCAGTGTTTGTAATATCCGCAAAAGCCCTCTGTAAATAACACCCAGGCCACATTGAGCAGACTGAAGAAGCCAAGAAGCTCAGTTCCGCCTGACAGCTTTTCCTCCAAGTTGTTATTTTTGCAGTGTGGACGGAAAGAAAGACCCCTCAACAGAAGATTCATAGCAGTCTTAACTTAGACTTTTTATGGTTGCTTTATGGAAGGTCATTTTTTATATTTTTGAAGGATAAAAGTAAATTCACCCTCTCTATCTGGAAGCCTCTATGCTGACCAAAGGCAAGGTGGGTTTTTGTTGTTGTTGGTTGGTTGGTTGGTTGGCTGATTGATTTGCTTGTTTTATGGAACATACATGAGACTTGGTATCTATTCAGGCAAGGACCTCCCTCCTCAACATCCATCCCTGTCTCTTCAATCCTTCCAGCCATGATTACCAAGATTTTCAGGGGATTCTTTAGCAAACAGTGTCCTAGGAAATATCTGGAAAGTGAAAAATTATTAGAGATATATCTTTAAGATGAAATGAGAGACTACACTCAACCTTCAGAAGTATTTGCAACTGATTCCTAGAAGTAAAAAGAAAGATCAATAGGGCCATTTCAGTACCCACAGGTAGAGGAGAAAGGGGGACACAGGGGAAGAAACAAATATTTATTGCCTGCTTATGGAAATTAACAATGACTACCCAAGTGAAAAGAAGTACAGGCCATTTATTCAGAGTTTGTTAAAGCAAAGTGAATTAGCCAACATCTCTTGTGTTCAGTACAGATTCAAAAGCAGGTAGAGGAGGGGAAAAGATTTATAGTGAGGAAAAAGAGAAGGCCTCAGGTGGGCCCTGATTCAAAGTTATTGGTGTGGAAACTGGAGGTGGCTACCTACACGTGGGTGCATCCTATGTGATTTGATTGAAAAGATTATTTGGCTTTCTCTGGTTGCTTCTGTGTTAGAAGCAGAGGAAGCAAGTAGGGAGTCCTTGAGCAAGCCCCCTCCCTTCTAGGCAGACTGCTACAAAGGCTACAGCTTGGCTTCCTGGACTGGTTGCTAAAAGAGCTTCTGAGTCAGAGTTTAATTGTTTTGTATTTTGTCCACTTGTCATGTTGTGTCAAGTCCCATTTTCTAATTGCTCATATAATTTCTCAGATGGCAGGTACCCTAATTTCATTTAATCTCTACAACATTCCTCTAAAAAAGACCTTGTTCCACTATCTCCCAAAAGAAGAAATTAAGACAAGTTGTTCGAGGTTAAAGAGCTGGTAAATGGCAAGTCAAGGTCTTGAATGTTGGCAAGTCTGACTCAGAAGCCCATGCTCTTTCTGTAATTTAATGCAGCCTTGGAGATGTGAATGTGCATTCCTAGAGGCCACTGTTGAGAGCATCTGCAATCCGGGAGATTTAGGATGTAACCAGTTTTTCTGTCACTGTGATGTTAGGTCCAGCCTGGCTTTAATATGGCCTTTCTTTCCATCAGCAAATAACTAAGGACTCTACTCCAAAGATTATGATAATGTATCTTTCTAAATTATAAAGAATCTATAGCCAAGTAGAGGGCTTAGGTCATCATCTCAAGCAACATGGGCCATTATTTTTTTTTTCAATTGAACTTTTAGAAACTGAATCATGCTTTACGTTGCTTTAAGAGAAAACAATATGGAAAACTGGTGTCCCCTACTCCAGACTAAGGGAACTTAAAGTGAAGTCCATGGATGTTCAAACTGTATACCTGGGGGACTAAAAGATACACCTGAAAGTTACGCAAAATATGGTGCCTATACCCTCCTACACTGTCGGTGGGAATGTCAACTGGTGCAGCCCCTCTGGAACACAGTGTGGAGGTTCCTCAGAAAATTAACACTAGAACTCCCCCATGACCCAGCAATAGCACTGCTAGGAATTTGCCCATGGGATACAGAAGTGCTGATGCATAGGGACACATATACCCCAATGTTCAGAGCAGCACTCTCAACAATAGCCAAAACATGGAAAGAGCCTAAGTGTCCATCAATGGACGAATGGATCAAGAAGATGTGATTTATCTATACAACGGAATACTACATGGCAATGAGAAAGAATGAAATCTGGCCATGTGCAGCAACCTGGATGGACCTTGAGGGTGTTATGCTGAGTGAAATAAGTCAGATAGGGAAGGACAGCTACCATATGTTTGCACATATAGGATTAGGAAGAACTTAATGGAGGACCATGGGGAAGAAAAAGGGGGGAAATGGGGGGAGAGGGAGGGAGGCAAACCATAAGAGACTCTTGAATGTTGAGAACTGAGGACTGATGGGTATGGGGGAGAGGGGAATGGGGTGATGGGCATGGAGGAGGGCACTTGTGGGGATGAGCACTAGGTGTTATATGGAAAACAACTTGATAATAAACTATATATATATATATATGGTGCCTATAAACGTGTGCATTTTCATCCCTGGATAAACTGTTGAACTTTTGACTTCCAAAAACAAAAGCTCTATCTGTAATTTAAACAAATATACAACAAAAGCATTCCAGTCTGTGGTTATGTGCAGTCAGGATTGAGAACTGCTCTAAAGAAAGAAGACTTCTGCTTTAAATATGGCTAACTTTGCCATGACTCTGCAGTCTTTGTTCATATTTTTGCGGAGTGGGTCCACTTCCAAGATGCCCATGAGAGAAGACCAGCCATACACCACTGTGGGCAATGCTGAAAAGCAGCGGCTTTTTCCTGCCTCCTGTTTGTATTTCTTGTCCTAGATACCAGGAATATATATTGGTCTTACGAGTCTCATGTACAGTTTCTTTTGAAACTGGGCTATGGTGCAAATAAAAATTTTAAGAAACTGTTAAATGAAATGAACTTTAAGGACTCCTTTAACTCTAAAACATATTAAATTTTATAGGTAACTCTTCTTCAGTGCCACCCATGAAAGGATCATATAAAAGGCATCCCCAGAAAAGAATATGCATGACATGCCCTTCTATCCTCTCTCCTCAGAATGGTTTCCACAACTAACCTAGCCCCATGAGAAGTCGAGGGTTAGATTCTGGTACTGGATCCTTTTGATTTAACAGCTGTCATATAGCCATGTTTCTCATGGACAGAACCAGTCTTAAAGTTGGGGAAAAGCGAATTATGCCTTTTATGAGTTTACCTCCTTTTCCCACATACTTCCCAAACCAGAACCACCTGTCTTCCCAATATGCAGACTGTCAGTTAGATGTGTAAACTCCTTGGAGGTATAAGGGTATCGTAGGTCTCCCTCCTCCAAACTCCATCACTACACATAGTTTCCACAGCTGCCACGGGAGCTACACTACCTTAATCTTTAAGGTTTCTTTTATGATTTTATCTTTTTTTTGAGAGAGAGAGAGAAAGAGAGAGACTGAGACTGCACTGGGGAGAAAGGCAGAGGGAGAAAGGGACAGAATCTTAAGCAGGCTCCACACTCATCATGGAGCCTGATGCAGGACTCTGTTCCATGACCCTGGGATAATGACCTGAGCTGATATCAAGAGTCAGACACTTGACCAACTGAGCCACCCAGGTACCTCTTATACAATTTTATCCTGATGTTTTGACACCAGACTACATGACCATTAAACACTGGTGTTTCTCGGGACTCTGCCCTGGACTTTCTCTGGGTCCTCTTTCTCACCCTCTTTCCTTCTCTTCCTCTTCTTCCTTCTTCAACAGATTGAGACAATAATTCAAATGCCATACCATTTTTCCATTTAAACTATACAATCAAAAGGTTTTTAGTATGCTCAGCAATATATGCAACCATAACCACACTCGATGTTAGAACATTTCATCACCTCAAAAAGAAATTCTACACCCTCTAGCTATTAACTTCCCTCCCTCACTCCCACCCACAACCCCAGATATGAGCAACCACTAATCTACTTCATCTATCTATAGATTTCCCTATTCTGGACATTGCATGAATAGAATCACAATATGTGCTCTTCTGTGACTTGCTCCTTTCATGTAAAATGTTTTCAAAACTCATCCATGTTGTAGCATGTATGGACTACTGGATTCCTTTTTATGGCCAAACAATATCCCATTGTATGTATTAGCATAATTTGCTTATCCATGTGTGAGTTGATGGGCATTCATGTTATTTCCATCTTTGGACTCTTAAGGACAATACTGCCATGAGCATGTGGATACATGTTTCTGTGTGGACATGGGTTTTCGTTTATCTTGAATATAAACCTAGGAGTATAATTACTGTCTCATATTCTATATTTAATAGATTGACTGCTAATAGCCAGACTGATTTACAAAGCAGCTGCATCATTTTAGATTCCCACTAGCAGTGGTCCAATTTCTCAACATCCTCACCAACACTTTTTGTGATCTGATCTGTTCATTCTAGTTATCCTAGTGATTGTGAAATCATACCTTACTGTGATTTTGAAATACATTTTCCTGGTGACTACTGATAATGAACATCTTTTCATGTGCTTACTATTTTTATATCTTCTCAAAAGAAATATCCTATTCATATGCTTCCTGTTTAGATGGGCATTTTTTAATTGGGTTGTCTGCTCTTGAGTTGTAAAAGGTCATCTATTCTAGATACAAGCTCATTATTAGTATATAATAGGAAAACATTTCTCCCAATCTATATATTTTTCACTTTCTTAAATAGGTCTTTTGAAGGACAAAATTGTCAATGCTGATGAAGTCCAGTCTATTTTTTGATGCCCACGTTTTTGCAATCATATCTAAGAATTCTTTTGCCAAGTTCAAGAATGTGAATATTTATCCCTGTACTTTCTTCTAAGAGCTCTACACTTTTAGCTCTTAGTTCTTGGTCAATTAGGGGTTAATTTGTGTTTATCATGTGAGAAAAGGTCCAACTTCTGTATTTTGCATGTGGTTATCCAGCTGTCCCAGGACTGTTTGTTGAAAAGACAAACTATATTAATAGTCTCTTCCCACTAATAGTCTTGGCACACTTGTTGAAGATCAAATGGCCATAGATACATGAGTTTACTTTGGACTGTCAATTCTATTCCTTTGATCTGTATGTCTGTCTGTGTGCTAGTGTCACAGTATCTTGATTATAGTTTTACAGAAAGTTTTGAAATCAAGAAGTGTGAGTCTTCCCACTTATAGTTCTATTTAATAATTATTTTGCTTATTCTGGGTCCTTTGCAATTCTTTCAGAATTTTAGAGTCAGCTTTTAAATTTATACAAAGAAGTCAGATGGGATTCTGTTAGAGATTGTGTGGAATTTGTAAATTGATTGATAGAGTATTGAGATCTTACCACACTAGCCTTCCAATCCATGAACACGGTTGTTTTCCACTTATTTAAACTTTCTTTAATTTCTTTCAAAGTTTTGTAGTGTTCAGGTACAAGTTTTGCACATCTTTTGTTAATTTAATCCTAAGTATTTTGTACATTTTGATGCTATTTAAAATGTAATTGTTTTATCATTTTCAGATTGAATATTGCAAGTGTGCAGAAATACAAATGATGATTGATTTTATGTATTAATCTTACATCCTGTAACCTTGCTGAACTCATTTCTTAATTCTAGAAGTTTTCCAGCAGCTTCCTTAGGCTTTTCTATATATAAAAATCATGTGATTTTGGTTCTTCAACTCCTCCTTTATTGATATTTCATTTTCATTAAGTTTTCTAATGTATTGTTTAACTTAATCAATGGTATCACCACTATAGTTTTTCAGTTTTTAGTGTTTGCTCTAAGATTTAACATATTCATCTTATTAGACTCAGCTTCAGATTTATACTAGTTCAATTCAAGTGATATAAAGAAATGCTACTCTGATATAGTTCAATTCTCTTCTCTACCACCTGTGGTATTATTTTTATACATGTAATATCTATTAATATTACTAGTTCACTTAGGCTGTCATAACAAAGTACCATGGATTAAGTGGCTTAAACAGAAATAGACTTGCTCACACTTCTGAAGGCTACAAGTCAACGATCAATGTGTCACCAGTTTGGTCTCTCCTAAGGCTCTCTCCTTGGCTTGCAGATGGCTACCTTGTCACTCTGTCTTCACACGGTCTTCCCTTCTGGCTGTGCATACAAATTCCTGGTATTTTCACAAGCACTTGTGATTTATCTTATATTTCTTCAATGACTTATGATGTCAAGCATCTTTTAGTATGCTTATTTACCACTTATATACCTTTTCTGGCATATAAATATACTTTTCAAATATCTTGCCTATTTTATAAATCAGGTTGTTTTCTTGTTTTTGAGATTTGAGAGTTCTTTATGTATTCTGGTGCATGTTGCAAATATCTTTCCCAGTTTGTGACTTTTCTTTTCTATTAACAAGGTCTTTAAAAGAGCATAGGTTTTTAATTTTGATGACAACTTTATTAAATTTTACCTTTTATCAATCATGGCCTCAGTGTTGTATCTAAGAACATTTTGTTTACCCAAGGTCATGAAATATTTTTCTATGTTTTCTTCTAAAAGTCTATTTATTAATTCTACTTATTCATTATTTTTCAGTCTTACATCACTCTTTCAAATAAGCCTTCTCTTACAATATTATGTTTGCACATATAGGTGGATCAGGAGGAAGTTAATGGAGGACGATGCAGGAGAAGAGGAAAAATAGTTGGGGAGTGGGAGGGAGGCAAACCATGAGAGATTCTTGAATGCTGAGAACAAACTGAGGGCTAAGGGGGGCTGGGGGAGAGGAGAAGGGGGGTGATGGGCATGGAGGAGGGCACTTGCTGGGATGAGCACTGGGTGTTATATGTAAACCAACTTGACAATAAACTATATAATTTAAAAAATAAAATAAAATCCATTTTAGATTCACTACAAAATAAATAAAGTCTATATTCAAAAACAAACAAACAAATAAGCCTTCTCTGACTGCCCAGACTAGATCAGATCCCTGTGTTATGCATCTTTAGAGCATTTTATACATTTTCCCAGCTCTATCCCAGTTTATAATTATATATGTTGTATGATTATTTGCTAAATGTCTGCCAATCCTCTTGATTGTAGCTCATGGTTTCTATTTTTACTTACCGTTGTATCCTTGGGTCTAGTACTATTCCATAGAAATTGAATAAATGAATGAATGAAAAATAAAGAAATGTGTAGGTGCCACTATACCCCATGGAAAACCATCTTAAAAGAAAATGTTGTTGTCCTAAGTCCCTTGGCTACCTGATCTCAATAATTTGTCATGAAGGAATGAGGTCAAGCTGAAGTTATTCTGTCCCAGGGCCCACTGTAGACAAAAAAATATATAGGGAGATCACAAAGGGAAGGGAAAAGGGCTAACAATATTTTAAGGTTTATTAGGTCTCAGGCACTTTGTATAAAAATACATCAGGCTCAAGGGTGTTAACCTTGACCTTGACCAAGGCTACTCTTCTAATAAACTGAGAAATTGGGACATGGCTTGAAGCCTGAATCCAAACTCCAATCTCAATGCTTTCTTCCTATTCTTGTACTACCTTCCAAAATAAAAACTTAAGAGTTATCCTTTAAAAGTCTATAGGCTAGATGGGTTATGAAAATTAAGGAGGATACTTGTTGTGATGATCACTGGGTGTTGTATGTAAGTGATAAATCACTGAATTCTTCTCCTGAAACCAATATTGTGCTGTATATTAACTGAAATTCAAATTTAAAAAGTCTGTGTAGTTGTCGGAATGTACCAATCTGAAGCATCTTGATGAGATTATGGATCATCTTTGGGAAGCCTGGGTGGCTCAGTCGGTTAAGCATCCAACTTTGGCTCAGGTCATGATCTCATGGTTTATGAGTTCAAGCACTGCCTCAGGCTCTGTGCTGACAGCTCAGAGCCTAAAGCCGGCTTTGGATTCTGTGTCTCCCTCTCTCTCTCTGCCCCTCCCCGATTAAGGTTCTCTCTCCCTCTCTCAAAACTGAATAAACATAAAAAATACTTTTAGAAAAAGACTATGGATTTTTTTTAAAGATATTCCTTTAGAGAACAATAAATCATCTTAATACAAAAAGATCATCCTACTCTACCTTGTAGGCAGAATGCTGCTATAGTCACCCTGGGTTATCTAATGTCAATAGGACCTTCCAAGTCATACCAGAAGAAAAGAGTGCCTAGAAAACCTGCTCCTACCGGTGGAAACAAGGAAAAGCCCTTAAAGCCTCTATAAATTAAATCAGGTAAATAAAGAGCATAATTCCTCACACCTAATAGAGCTCAGCAAATGGGAGCTTCCTGTTCCCTTTTCCCACCACAACAGGGGCTGCCATCATTGGTAAAAGCTCACAAGATGGGGGAAAAAGTCTTTGCCCTGACTTGCTAGCCCCTCAGCCAACTCCTAAAGATATTGTGCAAAATCTTTGTTATTAAGATTCACCAATAACCTCAGGAATAGAGCTGAGTCCAGAAACAAGGAGCCTTTTGTCTCTGACAGGAATGACATTATTGCTCAGGAGTCTTTAGGCCATTCCAGTGTTCCGTGGTGGGTTTATATCCTAGGAATGAGTATGATTTATATGCTAGAAATGAAGAGGGTTTATAAGTCTTTCTAGGCAAGGTTTTTAGGCTGGAGGTTCAAGCACCAACTCAACCAGGCCTTAGTTCTGTCCAGTGCCAGGTCTTCAGGTGGGAATACATCCAGCCTCTCCATATTGTTGGTTCTACAAATTTTTCATGCTTGAAGGTACTTCCTCTAGTCTGGCTTGGATATTCTAAACCACTGATTCTCAAACATTAGGTACACGGGATTCATCTGGGGATACTGTCAAGTAGATTCTGATTCAGTCTAAATCTGCATTTTTAACAGACTCCACAGATCACACTTTGAGTAACAAGTTTCTAAGCCACTGGTTCTCAAATTTTAATGAGTATCAGACTCACTTAAAGGCTTGTTAAACTCTGGATTTACCCCTAGAGTATGTGATTCAGTAAGTTTAGGGTATAGCCCCCATTTTTGCATTTCTAGTATGTTCCTAGGCAATGCTGATACTGTACTTTGGGAACCACTTCTCTAAGACATACCCAAAGAGGCCACTGTGATGCAGAATCTCATATTCACTTGATTCACTAGAACTGATAGACCTAGACTTGTGCATTGTTCTGGCTTCCTGAGACCACTGTGCTTTCAGTCCCACACTTTTTCTTGTATGACCTTTGTCTTCTGTTTTAGTGCCTCAGTTTCCCGACTACTGTAGCTTCTGAGAGCTTTATTCCCTTACCCCCTATCAACAAAGTGGGAAAGACTGCATAGAACATGGAGACTGGATGGTGTGGTCCACTGGAAAGCTGTCTTTGGAGACTAGCCACCATACTGTTCCTTCGTCCTAACAAACTAGACCTAACAATATAATTCAGAAGATATACCATGTCACTGTTTTAAAGGCATGATGGGAAAAAAAAAAAAAAAAAACAACTCCTACAAGAGGGAACAGAAAGCTAATTCCATCAATCACCCAGGAAGCATTCTGTCCTACATCCCACCACCACCAGGGTGGCCCAGTTTTTGCATTTTTTTCTTCATTACATCAGTGATTCCTGAGGGAGATGGAATGGGAATGCCTCACGTCCATTCATTAAACTGAAACAAAAGTTGTTATTTCTTTAACCTTGTCCATTCTCTGACCTAGAAGGGCCCCTCCTGAGCCCAGTCTATAGCTCAACTCAAATGCCCAGAGACATGTCACTGCAGCACCAGACAGCTGCTGGCAACTACTGAGAGAAGTGACAGACATTTCCCCCCTAGGCTTTTAATGTGGAATCACTCTTTTCTGTCAAATCTGTCTGTCTGCACTTGACCTTTCAGTGAAAAGCATGTAGTTGTTAACAAGCTTCTCCTGGATAAGAAGCAGTAAATCCACTCACACTGCTCCAGCTTCTTCCTGTACTGTGGGCGCTCTACTTGGGATACCTCAGGATACCATGTTGGGTTCCATTTCAGGCATACTTCTTCACACTTCATGCATAAATTCAACTGGAGGTGGAGTTCTCCATATGAGAAGTATTTCAAAGTATCATATTCAGTTCTCTGCTACCTCTTAACGATATTAATTAATCTGTTCCCTGAAGAGCCAAATGGAGTTGGTAATTATAGAAAAGAAAGTGATAAAGATCAACTATTTTCCCAACAAACTTTCTCAGCTGACCGATTAAATCTTTACTGGGATCTCAGACTCATAGCACCATCTTATCAATTTTGAGGGGATTATAGATTAATAAAATGTGAGTTATCTTTATGAATTATTAACACTTTATAATAAAATGGCAAATGCCTGTATCTCACTTTTTAAGTGCCACGCAGTGTTCTTAGTGCCATATATACAATAATTAATTTAATTCTCACAAGAAAGCAAGAAATTTGACATTGTTCTTAGTTCCATTTTACAGAAAGATTAAGTGTTCTGCCAGGTCGATTGAATGCTAGAGGCAGGATTCAAACTCAGGCTCTCTGGTTTACTACTTTCAACATTTTACATTTCCCAAATCACTTGCATAGAATATACCTGCTTCAGAAAGTAGGGACTAGTTTTACGTTTTGCAGACAAGGAAGGGGAGGTTGGGAGAGGTTATGTGACATCTCTGAGTTTTGTGCAGGGCATTTCTGGAATTAATTGAAAACCTCTCTTGAAGATCCACTTTAAGGCAGTTCAGATATTTTTTAGCACCTGTTCCTGCTCCTTTCCAGTACAGAAGTCATGGAACAGAAGACCTAACCAAAGCACAGAGCTTGCTCTGAGGGTGGTACACAGTCCCAGGCACAATTACACCCAAGGAAGCTCAGCAGAGTAACAGGAGTAAAGATACCTTAAATTTTTGATCACCCAAGGTGGATAAATACATCAGTGACAGTTTTCTCTGCATCCTGCCATGCCAGGCTCCCAGTCCCTGGATCTCTAGCCACTCATTCACAATGTGACTCCATCACAAAGTTTCAGAACTCCTAACCTCACCATTATATTCTACTGGGAGAAATCATCCAAAGGCACTTGGAGGGAGTCTGGCCTCCTTGCTTTCCCCCATCTGCCTGCCTGCCCTCACTTCCAGCTCACTGATGACCCTTAAACACTGCAGGCAGCTTTCCTGGAGGACTAGAGAAACCAGTGAGAGCCTGCAGCAACTGGTCTTGGAGCCAGGCTGAGTGGACACTTCTGCCAAGGTCAGACTCCGTGGCGCAAAGGCCCCACTCTCCATAGTACTAGCTGCTGCTAATCTACCAGATAGTTTGCTGACTGATTCTGTTTGTTGTTTATTTTCTCCCCTCCATCTAGAATGAAGGTTCCACAAAGGCTGGGATTTGTTTTCGGGGGGGGGGGGTTAATTTATTTTTTATTTTTTTAATTTATTTTTTGGTAATTGATGCTACTACTTAGAAGAGTCCTTATCCCATCCCAGAGGCTAAATACAGGAAACTGATGAGCAAATGAAGTGCCATCTCAATATTACCTAAATCTTCCACAAGTATCTCATATTATTAAAAATTAAACTGATTTATTTTTGCTAAAACTACTCATGTCCATTTATCCAAATTGGATGGCAGAATGGCCTGTATTATTGTCATCTTCCACTTAGCCTCCCTCTCATTTTAGAACCTCATCATGGCCACTGTCAGCCCCCCTAGACCAGGAACTCATCATCTGGTCTTTGCTCGAGTCACTGCAGAGTTTGCCACATGCTTCCTTGTCTCTGTTCTGGCACCTATTCAATGCTTACACCTAGCTGCAGGGATGTTTCTACAACCTATGTATGACTTTTCACAGTTTTGCTTACAATCCTTTCATGATACCCTGCACTTTCAGCATCACGGACACTTTCCCCCTCTTACAATAGAACTTTGTCTATCAATTGCACCTGTTCTTCCTGCAGCTGCATTTTTCAACTTTGGTTTCTCTCTCCAGCCATGCTGGACCACCTGCCTGGTGTCCCATGAGTTCATGGTTGCTCTTCATTCTCTGGCTTGCCACATGCTTTTTCCTTGACCTGGAAATAGCCCTGCTTCATCAGGCTGCTCCCTCTTATTAAAGGGATGATTCCAGCTTTATCTCCTCAGACTTACTTTTATGTCCTCCTTACCTGTTCCCATAAATCTCTCATGTATGCCCACACTTGTAGTTTTTGGTTATTCATCTGTTTCCTCTACTAGATTGTAGACTCCTCAGGTGCAAGAGATGTGTTTCAAGTCGATGTCACTAAAGTCCAGGTCAGGGTCAGGGGAAGAGTCTTCACTGGAGGAATGTTTAAGAAGATAATTTGGAAGGAGCAGAGGGAAATGCTTGAGCTGGTCTTTTTCCCCCATCTTAGGATGATTCTCATGAGTTGTGAAATAGTTTAGAAAAGAGGTGCTTTCAGCAATTGGGCCCAGGGGAGATACAGCATAACTCTAGTGTCAGCTATAACTGGGTGAAATTGTAACTCCTGCAATTTGATATGTTAGTGATATGCAGAGTCAGACAGGCATTTGGTGTTTTCATTTTTGTTCTTTTTATTTTTTTCCAGCTAGGCCTTAACCACATTTTTAGGACATCTTATGGAAAATAACTTCTAAGTAACATGGAGCATCCTAGACTTAATTTTTTCAATCACTACAGAGTAGGTATGAGCTATGTATTCTTCTGTCCCTCCAGGCCCAACAGCCTGGATGTCAAGCCCATCCTCTTGCTAAGGTGGGAATGTGTGGGCATTGATCTAAGCTTGCTCAAATAAAAAAGCAACAAAAATATGTTTAAACATTTTGCAAAGACTAAAATGTGACTCATGGTTTCCTAACCCATGTCAGGAATGGTATGGCCTAGAGGAGGTCAGAATGGTGTGTGTGTGTATGTGTGTGTGTATGTGTGAGAGAGAGAGAGAGAGAGAAAGAGAGAGAGGCAGGCAGAGAAGAGAGGCAAGGGTGACTACCTCTTCTCTCCCTCCTCTGGACTCGTGTCTTCCTGCACTCTCACCCCTATACTTGGAAACAGAGACTACAGAAGTCAACATGGCCAACAGACACATGAAACGATGCTCAGCATCCCTCCTCATCAGGGAAATACAAATCAAAACCACACTGAGATACCACCTCACGCCAGTCAGAGTGGCTAAAATGAGCAAATCAGAGAACTCTAGATGCTGGCGAGGATGTGGAGACACGGGCACCCTCTTACACTGTTGGTGGGAATGTAAATTGGTACAGCCCCTCTGGAAAACAGTGTGGAGGTTCCTCAGGAAACTAACAATAGAACTCCCTTATGACCCAGCAATAGCACTGCTAGGAATTTACCCAAGGGATACAGAAATGCTGAGGCATAGGAGCACATGGACCCCAATGTTCATAGCAGCACTCTCCACAATAGCTAAAACATGGAAAGAGCCTAAGTGTCCATCAACAGATGAATGGATCAAGAAGATGTGGTTTATCTATAGCATGGAATACTACATGGCAATGAGAAAGAATGAAATCTGGCCATGTGTAGCAACATGGATGGACCTTGAGGGTGTTATGCTGAGCAAAATAAGTCAGGCAGAGAAGGACAAATATCATATGTTTGCACGTATAGGAGGATTAGGAGGAACTTGACGGAGGAACAAGGGGGAGAAGAAGGGCAGAAATGGTGGGGGAAAGGGAGAGAGGCAAACCATGAGAGACTCTTGAATGCTGACAAAAACTGAGGACTGATGGATGGGGGGGGATGGGCATAGAGGAGGGCACTTTGGGGATGAGCACTGAGTGTTATGTGGAAACTAATTTGACAATAAACTATTTAAAAAAAAAAAAAAAAGAAGTCAACATGCATAGTCGTAAAGTGTGGGGGCTTCCACGTCCTAGTCATGGGCCCAGGACATTTTGTACGGGTCATTCTGACCCAGCACATCAACACTCAGACAAGTCAATTCTTTCTCCAGTTGAGTCAAAGAGCAAAAGACCTGAACAAAGGACAAGTTAATAAGGATTTACGAATTTACAACTGCGGTTAGATAAGAGCTCATTGAGGCAAATGGGAAAGGAGCAGCTACAGGCAGCAGTGAGTGTCCCGCCGCTTCTGATCCAGAGCTTGGATCTGCCAGGCTAGCAGTCAAAGCCAAGGAGGGCTTGATTAATGATATGTCCAAGAGCTCTTTCCTACTCTTGAGTCCAGCGGAACTTCTAAGTTTAGTGGATTGACACCTGGCTGGCCTCATCTGCTCCATTCCCTCTAACACATGTATATACACACACTCTGAGGTACTGGACCTCCAGCTTACTTTAGGAAGACAAAGAGGTTAGGTTTGTTTCACAAGCCAAAAGATATTGAGCCTCCAACCAGCAGAGTAAGGTCTATTCATGGATATTGTGGTGACCTCCCATTCCTAGAGGAAATCTTTCCTGCTTAGTCACTGAGATCCTGGATCTTGCACTAGAGGAGACTGAGTGGAGGCCTCACAGCTGTCTCCAGTGAAGCACTGCGCAGGTGATAAGGGTGGTCTAAAAGCAAGACAACTTCTTTGTGTGCTTATACCAGAGGCACAGTCACTCTGACCAAAAGTATTTCCAAGCGCAGGTATTTTCTCAGTAGTGCTGCCACCCCAAAGTAAAAGGGGGTACTCTTAAAGGGTGGATCCTTGGCATTCTGACAGAATGTGAGACTGAAAGTGTCCCCCTAAAACTGTAGGGTATGTTCCCCTCTGATTGAAGCAGGTGTGCTCTGACCATAAACCCCCCACGCATTCCAAATATTGGTGGGAATGGTAGTGTCTCCAGACACAGATATGATACTGGCCCCTCCTATTATATCACCTGTTCTTTGGACAAGGGGGCCCCAGGTGCTCTGACAGAGGCAAGAACACAGGGGCCTCCAGTCATAGGTACAAAGCTGCTAATTCCCACTGTACCATGAGTGCTCTGGACAGGTGGGCCTTAGGTACTCTGAATGAGGACAGGACCTGAGTAGCTCCAAGTGCAGGTATGGTGTCATCCCCTCATATTCCAACACCTGTGCCCTGAACAGGTAGGCCCCAGGGGCTCTGACTATAGGCAGGAACAATATTGGCTCTAAGCACAGGTATGGCACCAGGCCCTGCACTGCAGCACACATTCAGTGGTCAGAGAGTCCCCAGATGCTCTGGGAAAAAGGCGAGAAGTCTCTCCAAACACTGATATGGCCTTGGCCCCTCTGCCAACAGAGGCCAATGATCAGAAGGGCTTCAGGTGATCTGACCACAAAGAGTAACGGTCTCCTGGCACATGTCTCTTCTCAGTACTGCTGTCTCCTCTGGTAGTAGCAGGAATGCTCTGGGTGGTCATGGAGAGATGAAGGGAACCCACATTGTGGGTGCTCTGACCATTGGCAGGAAGAAAGGTGTCTCCTAAGACAGGTTTGTTTTCCATGGAGCTGGCCTCTCCAGCTGCAACCTGACCATGACTTTGGTGCTTGGTTAAGCCTTCCACAACACCTGGGGTGTCACAAAAGTCCAGCTGAGTACCAACATGGATGCCAAAGATCTAACAGAGGGAAGTCAACTGACAAAAACCAATAGGGTTGTACTTCCACTGGGTGGCTGGGCTACAAGAGAGGTTAAGTCTGGAGCCAATGCTGAGGCTGCAAAGATTCCCAAGGGGAGAGAGCTGTCGCAGTTGGTGGCTTCAGGCTCTAGCCCATGGCTTCTCCCATGTCAAAGGAAAGGTGGAAGTTTGCACATGGGTCTCTGGCTGAGGGTGTAGCCAGCTAGTGAAGATCAAAGCTGAAGCAGTGTTGATACTGGGCAGGATGTCCTCAGAACAAGAAAGTGCCAGGGAAAATGGAAAACTCACTGGAGATGGGGAAAATGGGGAGATGGCAGACAGGGAAGGAGGCATGGCATCCATATCAATTTTATCAGAGTTAAAGATGGGTTTGGATGCTGAGCCTGCAGAGATACTGGCCACTGGAGGGGAGGTGGCTGTGGAAGCAGTGATGGAGAGGCCAGTATGTACCAGAGCACTGAGGAGAGTGGCTCCTGGCTGTTGCTCATCAGGGGCCCACAACAGGGGTTGAGAGGTGACCCATGGGCCAAAGAGGAGGTTGCGAGTTGGAGTGAAGCTGCTGACCATAAGTGTAGGTAGGCTGGGTGTATCTGTTGCACACTGCACTGTGCCTGGACAAGCAGGAGGGAGCTTATCTGGGGGAGACCTGAAGATGAAAGCCTGGGATGGGGAAGTGGTGTCCAGGTCAGCTCCACCCAGGTCTGTAGCAGCCAGGTTGTTTGAGTCAGATGTGCTGGCGGCAACAGAGGAAGTGACTGGGAAAGAGATGAGCTTGAAGGCGAAGACAAGAGGAGGGGTCCATAAGAACAAGGGAAGAGAATCCACACACATCAGTGTAGGTGACTCCATTCTGTAGGGGGAAGACCAGGAGGAGAGGGTTGAGATGCTAGGAGGTGACAGCATGTAGAAGTAGAAAATGCTGCAGCTATGACTGGGGGAGTATAATGCAAAGTAGAATCCCCCCAAAACAGTCCTGAACCTGAAGAGAGAATTAGATTCCACAGGAAGAGCAAAAGAAGGGGGGTTAGGAACTGGGCATCTCATTTCACAGTCAGTATCTGGTGTAGGGGAAGGTGCAGGGAGGCAAACAGGACTGGGGGCCTGGCGGGTGGGACAATCAATGGCAACCAGTAGCATGGTTGTGGCCCACTTCTACAAAGGGAAGTGGGTGAGGGCTGAGAGCCTGAGGATCCCTCCACAGGTCAAGAGAAAGAAGAGACAGGCTGAGTGGCACTGGTGTCTGAAGGGCTTTAGTTTGCTCCTCCAAGACCTTGTGGTTCCGCTGATGCTCAGCTTTATTCTCAAGCCTAGGACTCCACCAATGGCTGTACAAGGAAGTTTGCGGGTGGTGGGCAAGGAGGGAGAGAGGGCTAGTTCACCTTGACCTTACAAAGTGGCACTGGAAGGCAAGGAATCTTTGGTGATACTGATATTTTCCATTTTGTGGGTGGAGAATTCACACTGGACAATGTTTTTGGAAATGCCTCTCCTTGCGTCTTTTTTCCTGATATGAATAAGGCTGGAGAACTGGGCCAATGGCGTGGTCTTCATCCAGCACTTTCTGTCTGCTTCTTGTACAGCAGGGAGCAGGCAGCGGCTGGCTAGAGAGACCTGCTGCACCAGTTCACTCTTTTTTAAAAAAAAAAAAAAAATTTTTATGTTTTTTTTTTTTATTTATTTCTAGGAGAGAGAGAAAGACAGTGTGAGCAGGGGAGGGTCAGAGAGAGAGGGAGTCACAGACTGAAACAGGCTCCAGGCTCTGAGCTGGCAGTCAGCACAGAGCCCGATGCGGGGCTCGAACCCACAAACCGCGAGATCATGACCCAAGCGAAAGTCGGACGCTCAACCGACTAAGCCACCCAGGCGCCCCTGCACCGGTTCACTCTTGCAAGCAGGCAGGACACCTCTGGCAGGGCTGTGATGAGCTAGTGATGGCAAGGGACTTCAGGGAAGAAGCTAAGAGACACCTAGGATTTCTTACCTCAATTATCTCCTGGGAGCTCAAACTGAGGTTTCCCTTCACGGGCCTCAGACTGCATGACAGGTAGTGAAGAGTCCAGAGATCTGCAGGAGCCTAGCTTCTCCTGATACATTCTCAATGCTGAAGGGTGGCAGGTGTGGAGTGAGAAGGGGTGGTGGCAGGACTTCTCTGGCTGCCTTCCTCTTGCTGCCTTTCTGCAATTTCCTAAAGTCCTGGGCTTAGTCTCCTATAGTCAAGGAAAGAAGGTGGTTGTGACTGGATGGCACTGGCCGACTCTCTAGAGAAATTTAGCAGCTCACAAGGCAGAGGAAGTCTGCCCTTAACGCCTATTGGCCGAACATCTTGCGGTTGCCAAAAGAAAGCGCCGGCTTCTTCAGAGTCCAGCCAGGACAGGAGCAGAAGGCTCCCCCAAGAGGGGCTCTGAGTTGTAGGATGACACATGGTCTCCCGAGGGTGGTGTCAGAGGGGTAGAGATGGCCATCTCGGTACAACAATGGCTTGTGAACAACGCTGAGGAAAGGCTCCGGGCCAGCAGGTGACCCCAGAGCAGGTGAATGGGAGGGCAAGGTCTGGGTGGGGGTGCAGCCGGCTGCGGGAATGACCCTTGAAGCTCAGTTTGTACGTTATTAGACGTTTGGACTCCGCCGGAAGCACGCAGGGGCCTCCTAGCTGCCTCCTCCTCCGAGGTCAAGCACTCACTGATCTGTTTCATGCTTGTGACGCATTACTGCACGTACGACTCGGAAAGTGCGGGAGTGATGGGCGTGAAGAAAATGCGCCAAAAGGCAAGGGCAAGGTCAGGGGCCCAACCTCTGCCAGACTCACCACTGCTGCCAACTTCCAGCTCTTGAAAGTGTTTGGCACCAGATGGGCCCCTCGCTGTGTGGGGAATGTTCAAGATCGCTGATGCCCAAATGGGCAGGGCTGGCACCCCCAGGGTCTGCACGCTCCCTGGCCACTGGCCTCACAAGGTATCTTTGGTAGACCCTGTTTATGCATCAAATGGTCCTTTCCCCCAGGGGTCATGTGAGGGTAGACTACTCAAAGCCAGGCCACTCAAGCAACTCAGAAGTTACAGACGGACTGGGTTCTAGGAAGGGCCAAGTGGGAGAGGCAGTGTCTGGAGAGGGAAGTGAGGAGGTACCAAGATGGCCACAGCAGGGCAAGTGGTAAGGTGGGAAGGGAGGTCAAGCAGCACAGGGTCATGAGATCCCTCAGCCTCTTCCCTTCTGAAGCCACCTGGGATGTCACTGAGTCATTTAGGATAAGAAAAATGGTTAGATCTTAATTAAGTTTGTGGGTACTTGAGTATATGCATTTGTCAAAACCTATAGAACTGTATACTTTGAATAGCTGCCTTTATTTTATGTAAATTTTACCCTTAAAAAGCTGACTTGAAAACCATTTGATGTAAGAGTATACAAAGCATCATTTAATTTTTTTTCTTATGTTTTATTTATTTGAGAGAGAGAGAGAGAGAGAGAGAGCGTGAGCAGGAGAGGGACAGAAAGAGAGGGAGATACAAAATCCTAAGACAGGCTCCAGGCTCTGAGCTAGGTATCAGCACAGAGCCCGATGCGGGGCTCAAACCCCCTAACCACGAGATCATGACCTGAGCCAAAGCTGGATGCTTAACCGACTGAGCCACCCAGGCACCTCCAAAGCATCATTTTAAAGCCATTGTTTTATAAGTAGATATTGCTACACAGATGAAATAGACAAAAAGGATGGCAAAGGCTCACGTTTGTTCATAACTGTTGTAAGAATTTATAATACATTTTAGAAAATTGAGTCAGAAAAGGTCATGTTAATGCAGTAGAATGGCAGGGAATGGGAAGGGAAGACATGTGAGGGGTTGGAGTTGCAAAACAAGTTAAGGAGGGAAGCAAAGCGTTAGCAAGCTGGTGCAGAAAAGGCTTGGTGAACATATGCACAGGAGTAGCTATCCCTCCTTACAGTGTCCATTCCAGCATTCACTGATGAGGAGACCATAGGCTATGCGTTCTCAACTCCTGAGACACATGCCTAGATTGTGAGACCCCAACTCCAGCTGCTCCAGTCAGACCTTCTCTCCCTGGATCAAGCCAGTCAGCACAAGGAGAGAATAGCTCAGCCCTTAGAGAGAACCTAAGAGAATCATTTCTGAGTGGGGCTGTCCTGGTTCCCATAAGCTAAAAAATTGCTGTATTTGACTTATATAACACTGACCATTTGACCTATGTAACACTATACCCTTCTACCAATCCTGGTGGGTCAAGACTTGAGACACTGACAACTTCAGATTGACAATCTGCTGACCCAAAACCAAAATTAATATTCTCCAGAAGATTTTTAAAAAAAATTTTAGAGGCACCTGGGTGGCTCAGTCGGTTAAGTGTCTGACTTCAGCTCAGGTCAGAGCTCACAGTTCGTGGGTTCAAGTCCTGCATCAGGCTCTGTGCTGACAGCTCAGAGCCTGGAGCCTGTTTCAGATTCTGTGTCTCCCTCTCTCGCTGCCCCTCCCCCACTCATGGGTGTGCGTGCTCTCTCTCTCTCTCTCTCTGTGTCTCTGTCTCAAAAATAAACTGTAATAAATAAATTTTAACAATTAATGTTTTATTTATTTTTGAGAGAGAGAGAGAACTAGCAAGGGAAGGGTAGAAGGAGAGGGAGACACAGAATCTGAAGCAGGCTCCAGGCTCTAAGCTGTCAGCACAGAGCCCCATGCAGTGGTGTGAACTCATGAAACATGAGATCATGACTTGAGAAGAAGTTGAAAACTTAACCAACTGAACCACCCAGGGGCCCCTCCAGAAGATTATTAAAGGACTTGGGATCTCACAGCATATTCAAAATGTCCAAGACATAATCCAAAATTACCACAAAAAGAACAAGCAAGACCTGACACTCAGCAGGTGCAAACCCTGAAAAGACAAGAGTGTTGGTATTATCAAAGTCTGTAGCGATGTGACCATAACCATTTCCAAGATGTAAAGGCAACCACCTTTGAATAAAATGGAAAGATATAACTTCACAATCACAAAAAAGAGCTACATTAGAGGAGAATATAATAAACTTTAAAATTCTGTACAACAGCTCAGTAACAAAATGGAGATGCCAAAAAAAAAAAAAAGAGTCAGTGAAGTTGAAGATAAAGTAATAGAAAATATTCAATCTAAACAGAGGAGAAAGGAAGAGAAAAATATGAACAGACTCAGAGACCTATAGAAAAATATCAGAACGGCTCATAATCAAACCATCAGAGTGCCATAATGAGAGGAAAAGGAGGCATTTACAAATAGGGGAAAATGGAAAGCTAAAATTAGTCCTATATTGTTGTATGAGGAATGGAGGTAAATACTTAGAAATTTAATATAGTTGGCTCATATGAATGTAAATAGAGAGGTGTATTTGTGCATGGGTTTATGCATTTACTATTTCTGTCTACCAAAGAGGGTTTAGTATCAAGGACACCCTAATAGTAATGAGTATAGTTAGCACCCAGTTCTTAGTTTCTAAATGCCACTCTGCAATATAAGGATCCTGCAATCTTCATTAAAAATGGTTGTTTTCAGGGGCACCTGAGTAGCTCAGTCGGTTAAGCATCTGACTTTGACTCAGTTAATGATCTCATGGTTTCTGGGTTCGAGCGCCACATCAGGCTCTGTGCTGACAGCCAGCTCAGAGCCTGGAGCCCGTCTTCGGATTCTGTGACTTCCTCTTTCTCTGATCCTCCCCTGCTCATGCTGTCTCTCTCTTTCTCTCCGAAATAAATTTTAAAAAACATTAAAAAAATTTTTAAATGGTTGCTTTCAGACCGTGCTGGAAACTTGCAGATCAATCTGAAACACCTTCTGCCATCAAGTAAGGCAGTGCTCAAAGAAAAGAGGTGTGTGTCAACATAACAGAGAAGACAGAGTGAAGGGGCTCCCACTGGCCAAATCAGTAAAAGTTTGCGTATTAGAATAACAGTTACAGATTCTTACTCATCAGATAAATAATCCAGGAGTCTGTGGTGATATAAGCAAATAAATACAGAAATGCATTAAATAGAAGGGAGATCTATTCCTTTCACTAGAATGCCAACTAATACATGTAGAGGAAATGATGAAATTAGAAAATCAGCATTTCATAACAATAATATAATTACTTTTGGCACAAATCATGAATAAATTCTAAAATCTTTGGGTGAAAGTGATTAGAATATTTACATCATTTCAAGGCTTATTAATTACAAGAGGAAAAAAGATACTATTCTTACAGTAAGAAATCTAGCAGACATGCACACTTATCGGGTATCTAAGTTATGATCGGTAATGGGACAAGCTGACAGCACGTTCTCACTGCTATGACAAACTTAAAAATATACTTACTACACCACCACTATGATGTTCCTGCCAAAAATGTGTAATTTTAACCTAGTCATGACAAAATAACAAAATGAAAATGAAAGATGTTCCACAAAATAAATAGCTTGAACTTTCAGAAATGCCAGCCTCATGAAAATCAAGGAAAAATTAAGGACCTGTTCCCGATTAAACAAATCAAAAGGGATATGACAACTAAATGCAATATGTGCTTCTGGACTGGCTGTAGGACCAGAAAAAAAATTATTTAACATCCCCCCACCTTTGACTATAAAGTGCATTATTTGGACAGCTGGAAGGTTTCAGCAAGATCAATAGGAAATAATAACAATATCCACCAAGGTAAACTTGGCAAACTTTCAACTGCACTGTGACTATGAAAGAGCATGACCTTGATTTGTAAGAGAAACACTGAAGTGTTAAAGGGACATCTTATCAACAATGTATTATCAAATACCAACTATAAACTGTAATGGAGAAAAATAAACCACTTACAATTGCAACAAACTCTGAGATATCAAGGAATAAATGTATATGCATTATAAAATGTAACAGGAAAGAGTATCTGAATAAATAGGTAGATTCACTATTTTCATACAAAGGAAAAATCAGTATCCTAAAATTTTAATTCTTCACAGTAATCTCTAACACCAATAGGATGCCAATAAACATTTTGATGGGACTGTAAACAAACTTATTTTAAAATCAATTTATACCAACAAGGAGAAAAAAAATAGATATTCTAAAAAGAAAGGAATAAAATGAGATCTTCCTTCACAATTATTAGCATGGTAATTAAGGCAGTTGGGTATTAACACAACAAACAAAAAACAGATTGTATTATTCTGCTACAGTTACCATAAAAGAATACCATAGGTTAGATGCCTTACATAACAGATTTGATTTTCTCACAGTTTTGGAGTTAGAAGTCCCAGATCAGGGTGCCAACCAATTCAATTCCTGGTGAGAGTTTTGCTCCCAGCTCAAAGAGAATGGTGTACTTTATCTTTACATGGCCTTTCCTCTGTCAAAAAGCATGGAAAGAAGATGGTGGAGAGCCAAGAGTTCTGGTGACTCTTCCTCTTCTAAGATCATCAGTTCTTTTGGATTAGGGCTCACCTGTATGATCATACTTTTCTTTTCTCCCAATCTCCATGCAGGGGCATAGGGAGCTAGGACTTCAACATATGAATTTGTTGGGGGGATGCAACTCAATCCACAACAAAGATCAGTACCATAAAATGGCCCAGAAACAGGCACACGTGTATGAGAACTTGGTTTGAGGTGACAAAGACTCTTTGACAAGAATTTAGCCATACTCCTTTGAGCCTCTTCATTAGGCCTCATCCTCAGATTGCTGAGCCATTTTAGCGAAGAATCTTGCTAAGCCAGTTCATGGAGCATCTTCTCACCCTTGATAGTCAATCCAACTCCTGTTCCTCCACCATTTAACATCTAACCAAATACTTCTTCCCTCCCACCCTTAATACCTAACCAAGATTTTTTTTTTAAAGCAATCTCTATCCCCAATGTGGGGCTTGAACTCATGACCCTGAGGCCAAGAGTCACATGCTCCACTGACTAAGCCAGGCAGACACCCCCTAACCAAGTTATTCTTAGTAAGGTTCCTCTCTTTCCCTCTCTCTCTGTCCCCTGGCTATAAATTTCTATTGCTCTCTGTTGTATATGGAGTTGAGTTCAGTCTCTCTCCAAAAATAAACAAACTTTTGACAACCAAAATAAACAACTTTTGACAACCAAAAATAAAACCACCTTTTGAAATTCTTAGAAGAATGTATAGAACATTTTTGGATCCTACAGGAACACACACACAAACAACCTTGAAGAAAAATACTCATTAAAAAAAAAATTCTGTTTAACAAAGTCACCATAAACAAATATATTTGTAGAAGATATTTGTAACATGTATGACAGCTATTGAGAAGATATAAAGAAGGTTTAAATTTCAATGTAAAAAGACAAACATCATATAGATTTTTTTCATATCACTTGAAGAAGCAGGGCATGTGAAATTAAAAATAGTTCACAAAGGAGGAAACCAAATCACCAAAGTGAAAAAATCTCGACTACAATTGGTATACACTTTTGAGAAATTCTTGTACATGAACAATAGACATGTCAGGAATGTTTGTTGTGTCTGGGTAACAATAAAAACGTCAAATGCAATTAAATGTCCACCAATAAAATAAACTGTGAACTATGTATATGTTGAAATAGCATATAGCATTTAAAATGAATGGATTTGATTTATATAGAGCAGTATGGAAAGAACTTAAAAACCTAATGTTAAGTGAAAAAATACAAGTTGCATAAAAAAATAATTTCTGGGAAATTTAAAAATAGAAATACAGAAAGCAATTTATATATTAACATCTTCCCAAATATAGCATAAAATTATACAGCATATGTGCTGATTAATTTTATGTGTCAACTTGGCTAGACTATAATACCCAACCAGATGTATATATCTATATATAGAGAGGGAGAAGGAGGGAGAAAGGCAGGGAAGGAGAGAGAAAGGAAGGGAAGGAGAGAGAAAGGAAGGGAGGGAAGGAGAGGGAGAGAGAAACAGAACCCTGGTGAATATCATATTCAAGTCTCAGACATTCACAGGAAATAAAAGAAGCCAACTTCAGGTTAGTGGATATGTCTAAGGAGGGAGAGAGGCAAATGGTTTGGGGACAAGAATTAAAACTTTGGCTTTACCTATGATGTTTAATTAAAATATATGTCATTATATATAATTTCATGTAAGTATACAAATTCATATCTAAAACAAAAATAGCAAAAAGTTAAAATTAGTTTCAGGAGGGAGGAATTCTCTGCTTTCCATTATCCTGTTTTTCTATACCTTTAAGCACAAAATAAACAAACAAATAAGTACTGCACGAAAGACCGGTTTTATCCCAATCATTAAAATGGTGCCGTTTGTAATGGAGTTGATTCACATGGCCTGGTTGTGTGTTGCCTCAGTGAAATGTCCCTGATGCTTCCCTGAAACTGTGCTTTCATTTTATTTCATTCAGCAACATTAAGCCTCCTAACTCAGTCTCCAATACTGAGGGAAACATGCCCTGGATTAGGGAAGAAAAATTTTGGTAACTAAAATTAAGATATGCCATTGCAAATCAATAACTTAACTCTTATACATTCCTCGATCTCTACCATCTAGTTGATGTGAGTCAGACTCCTAGGCTAAAAAACTTGCAGTTTTTTTTTTTTTTTTAAGATTAAGAATATCAATTTGCTTTTGATCCAACAATGCTAGGAGTGAAGCAGAGGCTAGACTATTTCCCTTCTCACCTACAGGATCAGAGCTGGAGTCACAAACCAGGTTTTCCTCTACCCCTTAAGCACATATATGGAGAGTGTCTAGCACAGGCATTATTAAACAAGTGTCAAGTACAAAAATGGTATAAACAACCAAGGAAGTTTGGGAATTACTGAGCTAAACAAAATGAAATGGATTCTCTTATGGCAGAGCAATTTGCCTGCTGATATACTTGATAAATTTCCTCAGGAAAGATCAAACACGTGGCATGTCATCTTTTACCCATATAATCTTATTTCATAAAATGCATTATGGGATTGTTGGCTAATAGAATGTTATGGGATATGCCAGTATAAAGACTATCAGTATCGTTGGTGGCTGAAGCATTGTAAAACATTGTTGCCTCTATGTATATGAAGGAATTATTTTAAATATGTGAAATCTTCCCTTATTTCTCAGGTGGAGGCAGGGGGAGGGAAGAAATCAGGTCTACCTGACATAATGATAGAAGATTGGCACCATTCTCTGTTTGACAAGCTGTCAAGAATTTGAGATCACTATTAAGCCCTTCACTTTCCTCTTCCCTTGGTTAAGTGACTCAGGGGACATTTTCAGAGGAATATGAGCCAAAGACAGGTAGAATATACTGGAAATTCCTACCTCACAGAAAAACATGTGTGACAGGCATTTTTAGAACCAAGCTTTTTCCTCTCTGACAACCCTAAAACAACAGTTTTACATATTTGTGGCAACAGCAAGCTGTATCCTGCTGCACAACTAAAACACACATACACACACACACTTGCACACACACAAACATGTCTCACCCCATCGTAACATACAATAAAGTTATGAGCTTCCCAAAGGGTTATCTATTTTTGTGAAAGACAGCAACTCACCATTTATTCCCCTGAGCAGCTGATTTTCATGCTTTAATAGCATTACAGAAAATCCATTCCTTGCTCTCTTTAATACAAGGGCATCTGGCGAGTTCATCAGTCCTGTCTTCATTTGATGCCAGTCAGCATTTCCCTAGCTCCGTACAGCTGCAAAGAGCTTTCCAATCTGACCTTCTGCATTCCAGTGCATATCAAGCTAGTGAGTGGCAGAAACAGGAAGAAAAGATCTAAGAAAAATAGAAGTTCTTTTAAACTAATTTTCTCACTAGGTTTTGAATAGGAAGCAAGATTGAAAAAGGAAAACTAATTTTGGAAGGTTTTTTAAAAAGTTTTATTTATTTATTTTTCTTTCCCAACCGTATTCACAGGTGGCTTTCATTGTCAACGTGCAAGAAAACCAGAGGCAGCTATGATGCTGTAGGACGGTGAACCTGAACTCAATTTCTGATCCCCAAATGCCTCATGTGGAACCTTGGGAGAGCCACAGATTCTCTGAATTCAATTTCTTCATTTTCAAAAGTAGGGAGTAACAACTGTGGCAGAATCCACGGATTTAGTTCATTTAGTGCCCACTCTAAGTCTCTCTCCTGGGTCATCTTTTATCATATTTCCTGGTATGCCCAAACTAGACTTTCCAACAGTGCACCTTCACGGGAGAGGTGGCCATGTGATATGATTCTGGACAATAAGATATAAGAGGATTTCTGCAGGGTTTGTAAGAAAGACTAAGCTTTCTGACCCAGACTTGAGATTCTTTATCTCCCAGGTGATGCCAGGGTTTCCATGGATCGCACTTCAGTAGCAAGGGTCTTGAAGGCAATGTTGCAGGATAGGTGCAGCAGATGGATGGTGTACAAAGCAAGTAGAGTGCTGGATTACTATATACACACACACATATTTTAATTAAAAATATGGGTTTTGTTAATTATATTTCTTTTGCTTCCGTAAGGGGAAGGGAGAGAGAAGGGAAGTGGACTGAGCCACGTGGCTTAAGTCTAGAACTCTAGCTGGTGTAAATAACTTAGGAACTTTTTGAAAGACCAGAAATGTCTCATATGCAGTTGTTAGTTGCTTTTAAGTGGTCTCTAAACATTACTAAAGTTGTCTACACACAAAAATGTCTTTGGTTGATAGAGAATGTCTGCTTATTTGTTTTAATGTAATAAATGGGATCACATGCACAGATTTTGAGTGGACTCACACATTAACCTAATAGAAGAATCAGAAGGTGTGAGCTAAAGCCCATGAAACATGATTCCCTTGAAAATTTCAAAATCTTTCAAAGGACACTGGACTTTTCACAAGTTGTATATGTAGTATGGGCATTTGAACCAATGATATGTATGCATGCGTTAAGGGACAGAAAGGCCCCCTGCTCACTGAGATTACATTTGCATCTAACACACATGTGAGAAGAAGCAAACATTAGAAACAATGAAATAAAAATAAGCATATTTTCCAGTCTGGCATGCAAGGAGTTTGGAAGCATTTATTTTATCCAAGAACAACAACATCAAAAAAAAAGTTAAGCAAACTGAAAATCAACAACTCTTCTTTGAATCACCAGAGAATGGGAGTCATAGGGAAAACCAATGCCTCCCACCCAGAATTGGAGATACAGACAGACATGCAGATTTAAAGAATACAACTTACTAGAGCAGAACCCAACAAAAGAAAACTCTGAGGGAACCAGTACCAGGGAAGGAAAAACTTAACTTGTAACTGATGAGTTGCTGGTGGTTCAATGTGTTCAAATCTGAAAGTTAAAAACTCTAGAAGTGCCCAGACTTGGGGTCCCCACATTTTGTGTTTTACCTCCAGGAGCACTACCAAGTTCTCATAGTGAAGATCAAAGAAAAATTCCCTTGTGCTTCCCTCCAGGAGAGGAAGGGGAAAGTAGCTATTATGAAATATGCCTGGAGCATTCTGGTCTTCTTAACAGGTCTTCCCTCAAGAGAATCCATTTTATGAGAGCACAACTCTCCAAGGTTTTATCAGAGCCTACATGTTCTGGGTCTGGGGAGGAAATACCCAAATACAGCTGACTCTAGACTTCCACAGCGGGAAGGAAAATACCCAACTTTAGCTCCCTTCAGCCTTCCTGTCTTACCTAAGGGTAGCAAAGCAAAACAAAACTGAGAAGCACTTGTAAAGGCCACAGCTGAGAGCACAGGCTCCCTGAAGGACTGACACATAATCACAGTACTTAAGAACGCTTTCCATCCATCACATCAATAGGGCTTCTGTATAATAACAAGAGAATGCAATCAAAACAGCTACATGATTCAGACTTTATTTAAGAAGGAGTCCCTATGGAAACTGAAAGCCAATAGCTGAGAGAAAAACAAGGACATTGGAGGAAACGTTAACCTGCTACAATAGGCAGTAAACATAGCCTAACCCCAATCCAGATATACATAAAACCTTACACTAAAGGACTATTTACTTAGGTTCCTTTTATTACATTAAAACAAATAAGCAGACATTATCTATTAACCAGTATACCATGTCAGACTTTCAAAAAAGAAAACAAAAAACAAACAAAAACAAAACTACAAGTCATACTAAAACAAGCAAACAAACAAAGTTCGAGAAGAACAAAGATCAGAACCACACTCAGATATAGCAGCGATGTTGGAACTGTCAGACTAGGAATTTAAAAACAACTATGATTCATAAGCTAACAGCACTAATGGAAAAAAGTGAGTAACATGAAAGAACATATATGTAATATAAGCAGATAGACTCAAGTCCTACGAATGAATCAAAAGAAAATGCTAGAAACTAAAGACAATGTAATAGAAATGAAGAAAGCCTTTGATTGACTCAGCAATACAAAGGAAATAATTAGCCAGAAAAGGATGAATAAACTTGAAGAAATGTCGATAGAAACTTCCATAATTGAAATATAAAAAGAAAAAAATATGAAAGAGAATATCAAAGAAATATGGGACGATTATAAAAAGTATTTTAAAAACACACACATACAATGAGAGCACCATAAGAAGAAAAAGAAACAGAAGAAAAATTTGAAGTAACAGTAACAGAATTTTCCAAATTAATGATAGACATGAAATCACATATGCAGGAAGCTTAGAGAAAGCAAGATTAATATTAATAAATTGATACCTAGCCATATCGTATTCAAGTTGCAGAAAATAAACTCAAAAAAAAAATCGAAGGAAGTCAGAGAAAAATACCTTACCTATAGAAGAGAAGGAATACGAATTACGTTAGACTTCTCTGCAGAAATCATTCAAGTAAGAAGGGAATAGAATAAAATATTTAAAGTGTTTACAGAATCACTAACATGGACTACTTTGTGCAGCAAATATCCTTTAAAAATGAGGGAGAAATAAAGACTTTATCAAACAAATAAAAGTTGAGAGAATTTATTACCAGTAGTCCTATCTTGTATGATATGTTAGAAGAAATTCTTAAGAAGTAAAATGAGATCATTTGTGGGTCCAATTCAGAGTTTTCTATTCTATCCCATTGGTCTATGTGTCTGTTTTCATGCCAATACCATACTGTCTTGATGTTGACAGCTTTGTAGTAGAGGCTAAAGTCTGGGATGGTGATGCCTCTCGTTTTGGTTTTCTTCTTCAATATTTCTTTGGCTATTCAGGGTCTTTTGTGGTTCCATACAAATTTTAGTTTGTTCTAGTTTTGAGAAGAATGCTGGTGCAATTTTGATTGGGATTGCATTGAATGTGTAGATTGCTTTGGGTAGTAATGACATTTTAACTATATTTATTCTTCCGACCCATGAGCATGGAATGTTTTTCCATTTCTTTGTGTCTTCTTCAATTCCCTTCATAAGTTTTCTATAGTTTTCATCATACAGATCTCCTATATCTTTGGTTAGGTTTATTCCGAGGTATTTTATGGTTTTTTGTGCAATTGTGAATGGGATCAGTTTCTTGATTTCTCTTTTTGTTGCTTCATTATTGGTGTATAAAAATGCA